>NW_007728530.1:18521-32892 GCF_000696425.1 Galeopterus variegatus | reverse complement strand
TGTGTGTGTGTGTGTGTGTGTGTGTGTGTGTGTGTGTGTGTGTGAATTTATTTATTTATTTTTAGCTCCCACCAATAAGTGAGATCTTAAACCATCTTCATATGATAATAATTATCATTGAGTACTTTCTGCCAAGGAAGCACTATATTTATGTGTTCTGTGTACATTATCACATTTTAATCTCCCAAACAACTTTATGTGTTAGCTGCTATTATTATGTCCACGTAACTGATGAGGTGCCTAAGGCTCAGAAACATTGAGTGGTTTCCTCAAGGCCACACAGCAGGCAAGTGGCTGAGTAGGATTTGAGAACAATTTTACCTGATTGCAAGACGAGTCTGAAAGAGAAAGACTAGCAATGCAGAAAATCATGATATTTGAAACCTCATATATACAACATTTTATATTTATAAGCACAGAGTCTTTAGAATAAAAGCTGTGTTATATTGCAAACTTTATCATTAATTAATAGTTTGAACTTAGGCAAATTAACTTAAACTCTCTGAAGCTGCATTCCTTATCCATAAAATGATGACGGTGTCTGCTAACTTGTAGGTTCTTTCTTGTCTGGAAATTCTATAATTCTGTCCTTGGGCTGTGTTGAATTTCTAATACCAAGAAAAATCAATAGCAGCGGCCACCAGCTATTAGACAGTTGGGTAGCACTGTTGTCTTTCACTTTCAAAAGTAAATAATATGCAGAGCAGCTAGTAAATTTCTGGTACAACAGACAGAACTTGTGGTTTTATGCTTTTTTTTTTCTTTTGTGTGTGTCACAGTCCTTACAATCTTATAATACTATGTCTCAAAGAGGCCTTATAATTAGTAGTATTATTTAGGGAAACACTGCTACTATAACAAATAAATCCCCAAATTTCAGCAATTTAGCAAAATAGAAGTTCATTTCTCTTTCAAATTGCAGCTCAATACTACTGTTTTGGTTTGAGGACAACCTTCCTTCACATGGTGATTCAAGGATTCACACTCCTTCCATCGTGAAGCTCCTGTACAGCCAAGTCATTATCGGTATGTTGCTCGTGGAAGGGGAAAACCAGAGCATAAAAGATTATTCCATTTCTTAAAAGCTGTGGCCCAAAAAGAGTACACACAGGTTTCACTCACATTTCAGTGGCTAAAACCCTCATGTGACTGTTTAACCAAAAAAGAGGATGGAGCATGTAGAGGAAAGCACGATATTGGTGAACAGCAAGCAAACTCTGTATCCGTCTACCTGTCGATCCGCAGATCTGTGATATGACCTTCTTCCTACCCACGGACACACTTGCCAGTGAGTTACAGCATTCAGCAGCTCAAACTCCATGATCTCTAGGGGACGCAGTGACCTCTCTATCAAGTCTAGAGGTGACTCCTCATGAGCTGGTGATCTACGATCTAAAAAGACCAGGCATCTGTGCCCCAAACATACATCCACATACGAGAGTGCAGCAGGTCTACTTTTAGCACTCCAAAGTTCCCGCTAAGGCAAGAACAAGAAACACCAGGCACTCGCTGGGCCATCATTATGACAGAACCCTGCTGGGAAGGTGACAGCGACGTGCTCTTGCTCTTGCCCTTGAAGAAGTTCTTTGGGATTAGACCTTGGATATGCTCTCTGGGAGGAACTCCCTCGTCTGCTGTCCGCCGGGACACTGGCTCTGGGGTGCGGGAAGTGGATTCCCATCCATTATCCTCATGTCACCCGGGTGCTGAGGCTGAAGAGGCTTTGCAGGCACCTCCTGCTTTTGTGAACACTGAGGTCCAACAGTTGTTTTATAATAACAGGCTTTTTCTTTCTTTCTTCCTTTCTTAAATTTCCAGGAAAACTGTAATATAATGTCTTCAAAAAGTTCCTATTATGGGTGAAGTTGTGTCACTTAAAATTAACATGTTGAAGTTCTAACCACCAATCCCTCAGAATGTGACCTCATTTGGAGAGAGGATCTTCATAAAGTTAAATTGAGGTCATTAGGGTGGGTCCTAAGCTAATGACTAGTGTCCTTATAAAGAGGGAAAATTCAGGGGCCGGCCCAGTGGCGCATTCGGTAGAGTGCGGCGCTTGGGAGTGCGGCGCCGCTCCCGCCAAGGGTTCGGATCCCATATAGAGACCAGTCCGCTCACTGGTTGAGCGCAGTGCGGGCGCGACACCGAGGGTTGCGATCCCGTTACCAGTCACGAAAAAAGACAAAAAGGGAAAAAAAAAAAAAAAGAGGGAAAATTCAGAGACAAACTTCTATACAGAGAAAAATGCCCAGTGAAGAAGAAGGTGGTCGTACACAAGCCAAGAAAAGAGGCCCAGGACAAATCCTTTCCTCACAGCCCTCAGCAGCAACCAATTCTGCCAACACTTGGATTTTGGACCAATATCCTCCAGAAATGTGAGACAATAAATGTCTGTTGTTTACGCACCCCAATTTGTAATACTTTTTATGACAGCCCTAGCAATTTGATAGTTTCTTTAAAAGGTTCTGATCTATTTTTCTACTGATCATTCCATGTATAAGACTTAAAGTTCTTTTCCAGACATAATAATCTAGTTTGTTTTATATCTCTGCTTCCTAATCTCCATGCCTATATCTCTCAATTTTATATTCATTGTCGTGAAACTATCTGAAACAACAAGCTTGAGTGGAAAGATTTTACCCTTCATCTGATCTTTGCCATAGGGCTGATTCCCTTTCCGGTAGATGTATTAGGTCCTCTTTTTGTTGACAGATCTCCTAAAATCATCTCTTACCATTTAGGATCCAGGTTCTGTTTGCTTTCCAACCTGGGAACCCAAATTTCTGAACTCTCTCTACTTCCTTATGCTTTTGGTCTCAAACCAGTTCCTCCCTGAGCTCATCTCTCTCTTATAATGCCTTACTACAAAGTAATGGCCAACACACACTAACACTCTGGTTCTTTCCAACTGCTTTGTCTGAAGATTCAGTAGGAATGTGGTCTGTTTCCCGACAATGGTTTAATCACATGTATAGAATAATATTCTAGGCTACAATTGTTTCAGTTGTCATTAGTCCTGCCTAACTGCTAAGTCAATATCATCTATTGTAGGTTCTTGTTACAACAGTTTTTATTTCTAGTAGCATTTTTTGTATTAGTTATGGTAATAGTAGCAGCTGTGAGAAATTAGCCCCAAAGTTCAGGGGCATACATAATACAACAGAACTTTATTCCTTCTCACATAAAGGATAAATACCAGTGTTCCTGGTGTTTAAGTTTTTGTTTTGTTTTCCTGTGTTTAATCAAAGACCCAGTCTCCTTTCTTTTTTTTTTTTTTTTTTTTTTTTTATGGCATATTCATTTAATGGAATATTTTTCAGCTATTAAAATAACATTTAGTAAAAATTTTAATGACATGGGAAAATGTTCATGATATAAGCTACATGAAGAAAGCACTTATTTATAGTATGATCATAATGACAGAAAAATAATACATACAAAAAAGAAAGGGAATATCTCAATATTTTAACAGTGCACAGTCTCCTTTCATACTAAAGCTCCACTGATCCCAGAGGCCTCATAACTCTCTCTAACCAGCTGTCAAAGAGAAGAACATGGAGTGTGGAAAACTCACAGGTGATTCTTTAAAACCTTGACCCAAATGGCATATATCACTTTTGCTCCCATTCTGCTCTCTGAATGTCAACCACATGGCCATTTCTAATTGCAAGAGATGCCAAGAAATTGAGTCTAGCTGTGTGCCCAGGAAGAAGAGAATGCATGAATTTTGGTGAGCAGAAGTTGGCTTTGCCATTAGAAGTGCTATGCCTATTTTATAGATGAGAAAGTCTCAGAGAGACAATGTAACTTGTCCAAGACCACAAAGCTTATAAATGATAGAACAGAGACTTGAATCCATGCATATGTGACTCTTAAATGAGAAAGACAAATCAGAAGAGGATAGCAGGATGGTTAATATTCTGAAAACTACAAATTTGCCAGATTTAGCAAATAAAGATACCAGCACTCAGTTAAATTTGAATTTCAGAGAAGCAATAAAAAATTTAGTGTAAGTATGTCCCATACAATATTTTACCTGGAAAGCCTGCATAAAAGGAATGTGTTAAGAATTACAAATAGTTAGCAAGTCCAAAGAAGACATGGAAATGGATGTGCAAAACATATTTAAATATACTCCATGTAATAACCAAGGTAAGATAACGCTTGAAAATTACAAGAATGATATCTTTGGCTCAATCCAAGAAGGAATTGCCAGTAAGTCAGAATAGCTCTTCAGATGAGCTCCTTGTCACTGAAAGCACAGGGTGAATCCTTTCTAAGGAACTGGCTGAGGACGTTCATGATTTGTGTTTTGTTTCTGAGAGATGTTTCTATGTAATGACCTGTGTGAGATGATGTTCTAAAAAATTGCTGTGGGTGATGGGTGTGGCATTGATGATGCGCAATAAGTCAACTATTCTAAGATATGCTAACGTTAAAAATAAGTCACTTACATTATTTAGAATATAAAGTAAATACTTACATTCTCTAAAATATAAGTTTTATCACAAAATAACCTAGTAGACTTAAAGAGTCTTTTTGCTTACAGCCTTTCCCTAAATTATCTTATTGCCTGAGTCATTCAGGATGCTGTAACAAAATACCACAGACTAGGTAATTTATTAACCACAGAAATATATTTCATACAGTTCTAGAAGCTGGGACATTCAAGGCCAACGTGCTGGAAAATTTGGTGTCTGGTAAAGGCTCACTCCCTACTCCAAAAATGGTAACTTAGGGCCGGCCCGGTGGTGCACTGGATAGTGCGCCGCTTGGGAGCGTGGTGGCGCTCCCGCCCGAGGGTTTGGATCCCACATACAGACCGGTTCCCGCTCACTGGCTGAGCGAGGCGCGGGAGCAACACCGAGGGTTGCGATCCCGTTGCCAGTCCCCGGTCCGGTACGGGCGCGACACTGAGGGTTGCGATCCGTTGCCGGACACGGAAAAAGACAAAAGACAAAAAAAAAAAAAAAAAATGGTACCTTATTGGTGTATCTTCACATGGTAGAGGGCAAAAGACTTTTATAAGGACTTTTATAAGGGCATTAATCCCATTCATGAAGGTGGGGTCCCCATGACCTAATCACCTCTAAAAGGCCCCTTTTCTTAATACAATTGCATGGGATTAAGTTTCAACATGAATTTTTAGAGAGACACAATCATTCAAACCATTGTACTTGCTGTTTCTGATCCAGGTACAATTAGCTTTCTCATTTCCTGAAGATATTATTTAATACTCAGGGAAATATGGCAGGTACTAATTGCCACCTGTAATAGATCAGATAAATGAGGTTCAGAAATATTTCAAGGACGCATTTCTCATCAGATGGGAGTTTTGTAAGGTCTAAAACTGAGGGTTCTTCAGCCCTAATCCACCAGTTTCTCCATTAAGATAATTAATAGGTTGTTCTGCTCTCCTGCCCACATTTTAGACATTCCCCCAATCTAAGGCACACAGGAACAAAAGTAATAGCTGGATATTATATGGTTTGTGAGCAAGGTCTTTAGATAAGGAAGACGATGGTCTCAGCCACCACCTGCAGCCGCTTTGTATCCACGGTGAGCATGCAGAAAACTCTGGGAGAAGATCAAACTTCAGTCTCCCTCCTCCTGATCTCCCAAGCAATGGGCATTTGAATGTGATACTCATCTGTAAGTTAAAGATGGTTGGTAAGTACTTTGTTTTGATCTTTTTGTTTTTGTTTTTGAGTAAAAGCAAGTTAGAAAGGCCAGTAATATACTGTCAAATCCCCGGCAGATGCAGTCTTTGGCAGCAGCATAAAACAGGCCTTCGTCTTTCCATTAGGGCTGATTAAGCAGCAATTCCCAGCCATCACAAAGTACTCCATTAAGCTCTAAAGTTCTCCAGTAATTTTCTCAGTATGTGTTTCATACTTGAAAAATCCACATGAGTTTTTCATTCTAACACCACTGGAATGATCCATCCTTTCATTTTAGCAAGAACACAGACACAAGAGGAAAGAAAGTATGTGTCAGGAGGTATGAGAGGGTGGAAAGGGCAACAAAACATGCCAGAATTATCTTTGATTGATGAAGATGAACTTTTGATCAGAAAACATATATTTTATAACCTAAATGTTAGTCTAGAAAAGAGAATCTCCACTTTCAGTTTGAAAGCAATGTATTCATAGAAGAGCTGTTGCAATGAAGTTTGAGCCGGTTTCATCAATCTAATCAGGTGATCGCAATCAAAATTTTACTAAACCTAGTCTCATTAATCAATTTTTTTTTTAAGTATTAACAAAAGCTGCAGTTCTCTGTCACCTTTTTGGATCCACATTGCTTTATCAAATTGTGCAAGTGGATTTTATGAAATAAATTTATTTTATTTTTCCAGCTTTATTGAAGTTTACTCGAAAAATAAAAATTGTATATATCTGTGGTACAATGTGATAATTTGACACATGTATACATTGTGACATGATTACCACAATCAAGCTATTAACATAATATCCATTCTCTCACATAGCTATCTTTGGGGGGGGTGAGAACATTTAAAGTGTACTCTCTTAGCAATTTTGGAGTATACAATACATTATTATTAACTACAGTCACCATGCTGTTCAGTAGAGATCCAGAACTTATTCATCCTGATATTTTCGACAAATGCAGAATTGTTTATTTTAGAAAAGGTTTAAGAAGCACCCCAGATTTCCCTAGAACTAACTGGAATAACCCATCTCTCATTGAGAAAGTTGGTTAAAATCAGCACCACTGTTAACCTCTGGCACCTATATTTTAAATTTTGTCTCCCTTTTCCAATTGTTTACTCATGTGTGAGCTGGGTGTCTACTATATAAAAATTAAAACACATGGCTGTGAATTATCCAAAATGCCTCTCACATATTATTAACAGGTGGCTAAATTGGTGTGTTAAATGAAAGAATCTTGGACAGAAATAGGAAATGATTATATAGTTGATTATCTATCTAAAAAACTATGGCCACTTTAGTTAATTCTTTTGCCAAATACTCAGATAATAATGCTCTTCAATGGTTTCAGTGCTAGAAACCTGCACTCTTTTTCAAATGTTTCAAAGCACTTTACAGACCTTTTTGGAGATTGAGAGGTACAGTGGGAAAAGAGCATATTTTGTAATCAAGTGGGTTCAAATCCCAGCTTAGCCTCCATATGCTAGGTGGTATTGGGAAATTAACCTTGTTCCTCCTCTCTTGAATGACTTGGTAATGAATGCATGCTGTATGAAAAGAAAAGTTAACATACCAAGAATACAGCAAAGTGTCTGACATGTAGGAAATTCTTGGTAAATGTGATAGAAGTTTGATATGGTATTTTAGCATTGATAAAGCCATTTATGCCTTATTTCTCCTGCTAACCATTAGTTTTCATAACCATTAGAGTATCACCAAATCAGACAGCATCAGAAAACTACATTTAAGATATTAGAATGAGGGCCGGCCCGGTGGCGCACTGCTACAGTGCGTCGCTTGGGAGCGTGGCGACGCTCCCGCCGAGGGTTCGGATCCCACATACCGACCGGTTCCCGCTCACTGGCTGAGCGAGGTGCGGCCGCAACACCGAGGGTTGCGATCCCGTTGCCGGTCCCGGTCTGGTACGGGCATGACACTGAGGGTTGCAACCCATTGCCGGACATGAAAAAAGACAAAAAAAGGAAAAAAAAAAAAAAGATATTAGAATGAAATGATAATGAGAAAAGAAACTCAAAAAAAGGAAAATAATAAAATGTTAATACAAGACTATTTCTGGCGATGTGAAAAATAAAGATTCACCGTGGGGGAAAACCTCTCAATTTAAACACTAAGAATGAAAGATAAAAGTTTTAAAGCATCTTTTTTAATATACAGCTAAGCTTATCAAAGAAAAAGAAAAAGAAAAATTCTAAAAGACCAAAAATAAGAAGAAAGATAGAAGTTAGAGTGCTAAGATTTTTGCTAAACTCAAGGTTACTGAAGTAGCATCTACTGACCTGATTAAACCAGACCTAGGAGATGCAACAATCCCAGGGGGAAAATGAGAAAATTTATTAGGTTTGTAAAAAGTGGGATGTAGGAGCTGAGACTTACTATCAAAATTCAGTACCCTGAATGGCTGAAACTTGGCAGAAATGATAGACCAGATAATATTCACCCACCAGTAAAGATAGACAACTAGGGAACTTTTCTGTCTTTGATTTAAGTCTCAGTTGAAGAAAGAGTCTCTTCTAAGGTTTTATAACTATAGAAAATATCATGGTGTGTGGAGGAGAGATAGTTAGCAGAGGCAAAATAATCTAATGTCTTTGTATCTGAGAGGATGGTAGACAGATTAATTGTGTATTTTGTAAAGTAGTTATGAATATTACCATTTGAATAGCAACCACTAGAAGAATAGAAATAGAGATTATAACTTAAAAACTAGTAGAGAAGTACAAATAGAATTTTTAAAAATCTTTAATCAATTAGGAAAAAAATGGTCAGAAACAACAAGAGAAAGAGCAGGACATATAAAAAATAATACAGGATACCAGATACAAATTTAATTCTATAAGTAATCACAAGACATAGTTTAACTGAATTTGCACTTACAAGGCAGAGATTGCAAAATTGGATTGTTAAAAATCAAATACAAATGAAATTGACACCATTGTAATAAAAATTTCAATACAATGTCAAAGATAAAGTAAATAAAGTCTCTGGGGTGGAGGAGAACAGAAAGATAAAAAGCAAGAAAATAATAGTAGAAACGTGAGACTATTGAAAAACAGTTCAGAAAGCTCAACATTCAAATAAGAAAAATTCCACTATAAAGAGAGAGTAAAGAAAACAGAGGAAGTAAAAATATCAAAGTATGGTCTAGAACCACATCATTAAACTACAAATCAATACAGAAAAGATATCTAGAAATTCCAAATAGTCTAAAATTAAGCAACTTAAAAATAAAATATATGTGAAAGAAGAAATAACAAGCAAAATTTAAAAATAATTTGAAAGGAATAATAAAAACACAACATATCAAAAATTGTGGAATGCAGTTAAAGCAGTGGTTAGAGAGGAATGTGCAGTGGTATATGCTTATATTAGGAAAGAAGTAACAAATAAATAGACAGTTTCCACCTTAAATTAAGTGGTGGGGGAAGGGAGTAAATTAAATCCAAACAAGTGGAAGAATGTGAGTAATAAGTTTAAGAGCTGAAGTGAATATGACACTCCTAAATAACCAATACGTCAAGGAAGAAATCACGAGGGAAATTAGAAAACACTTTGTGATGAAAAACTATGAAAACACAACTACTAAAACTTACACAGAGAAACGGTATTTAAAGGGAAACATAGTTATAAATGCCAAATGTGGCTGTGATTCGCAGTAAAGGACACGGTTAAACTTTGCTGGTGAGAGTGTAAGTTGAAGAGAAAACTGTAATAACTAATACATTTGAAGGTCTGCTACCTTACGATCCAGCATTTTCCTCTAAGCATGTAACCTAGAAATAGTATTACCTACATGCACAAAACTATGTGCACATGATTGTTAGATCAGCATTGGTTTTAATACCAAAAAGTAAGAAATTACATATGTTTACATTCCAAGTGTAATAGTTAAAGAAACTGAATAATTTTCATGTAATGAAACACTATCAAGTAATGACAATAAAGAAACTAGAGTTAATATTACCTACATTTACTTACATATATACATATACCTATATATCACAAAAGGAATACATATATGAGTGCCACATAATGACATTTCAGTCAACAATGGACCCCGTATATGACAGTGATCCCATATTATACTGTATTTTTTCTATACCTTTTCTATGTTTAGATATGTTTAAATACAGAAATACTGACCATTATGTTACCATTACCTACAGTATTCAGTACAGTAACATACTGTACAGGTTTGTAGCCTAAAGTCATAGGCTATTCCATATTGCCTAGGTGTGTAGTGGGCTATATCATCTAGGTTTGTGTAAGTACACTCTATGATGTTTTCACAACAACAAAATTGCTTAATAATGCATTTCTAAACATATTCCCATCATTAAACGACACATGACCGTGTGTGTGTGTGTCTCTGTGTGTGTGTACATATATATCACTCAAAGAAAACACTGAGCATTTAAAAATCAAGTTACAAAAGAACACATTTGTCATGCAGCCATTCATATAAAGTTTTTAAATGTGCAAAATAATACCAATATTTTTTAGAGATACATACATGTGTAAAAGCTAATGGCAAGTCACGTGAATAAAACAGACCTAATCCAGGCTAGTTACTATATTTGGTGTGGGACTGGGAGAGAAGGGAATGTTCTGAAGGTAGCACTCACAAGAAACTTCAATGACACTTTTTTTTAAGCTGGTACATGAGCACCTTCTTTACATATTTTTATAAAACAGAATTAATTTATCATTTTAATTTTTAATTGAAAATACAAAACTTTAATAATTGAATTGAGCAGATACTTACTTAAAAAGTGAGTCATTCAAAATTGCAGATAATATCTGGGGCCTGGAGAAAGATGGGATGATATTGGCCATGATTTTCTTTTTTTTTAAAAAAAAAAAGATGGCCGGTAAGGGGATCTTAACCCTTGACTTGGTGGTGTCAGCACCACGCTCACCCAGTGAGCAAACCGGCCATCCCTATATGGGATCCGAACCCGGGGCCTTGGTGTTATCAGCACCGCACTCTCCCGAGTGAGCCACGGGCCGGCCCGATGGCCATGATTTTCTAATAAGACATAGAATAGAAGAAAGGCATATCAGAAGGAATTCCAGGGTCGGTCTCTGAATTGGGGTTAAAAAAAATTAAAGAACAGATCTGGGGGGAAAATGATGAGTTCAGAATAGCACGTGTTAATTTGTTGGAGTCTGTGGAACAGATAAGCTATTTAAATTATTGTCTGGAGCTCAGAAAAAGCTGAAAATATTTATTTGGATGTCACCTGCAAAAAGATGGTAGTTTCAGCCATGAAAGTAAATGAGTTTCTTCAAGAACACATGTAGAGAAAAAAGTACTGTGGTCTGAGAACGTGCTTGCCAAGAAAAGAACGTTTTTCAAAGATGAGATGAACAACTTTGCCACATGCTGCTGAAACATCATATAAGAAAAATGTTGAAACTTTCTATTGTATTTGACAATATGAATATGTCAGGCGACTTTAGGGTATGAAGATACAGAAACCCTAAGTTACCTCTGGTGATGCCTTAATTGCCAGAATAAAGCAAAGAGGGCTATGCTGGCAGTAGTCACCTGAACAGCCATATGGTTACCCCAAACTTGGAGGCCTCAGAAAAATGTAACTCAGCTTTCCTCCAAAACTGATGTGACTCAAGGGACGCACCTTCTCTTTGTCCCCAAAACCTATGCCTCCAGGAAGAGAAGAGTCACAGTGTCTGTGGCTGAGCTGCTACTACCCAACATGAATGGACTGTTAATGGTGGTCAGGGCCACATCATTTTTGAGAGTTTTGACAACCCTCATGTCCATATTGGTAGCTCTTCACTAACTTCTAGACCAGTTAGCCAACACCAGGAAAAAAGCAAAGTGTTCACTTGACTCCAGGGTCACAAATCACAGAAGTGTATGCAGCAGAAAGTATCGCTTGGTTTGCCAGAGGTAGCAAGAGGTATCTTCAGTCTTTCCTCTACCGGCCATTGCCGCCACTCAGCCTCTCTGGAGATGGCAGTACTGGCAGATTTACACTCATGCCCTGCTCTTTGGATAAAACACTCTTTCCTAAATATACTTCCCCTTAAAAAATTTTCTCTAATCATCTATGTATAGAAAACTGATAATTTTATATTTTATAATTGTTGCTAATTTGAACTACTTTAAAACATGAAATGATTTGTATCTATTTTATAACATGAAACAAATTTTCTTACAAGTTTCTAAGCATAAAAACAACATTAATACTAATTTTAGTTAGTGACCTTGAACCGTAAGTGAAGAGTTTTGAATTAATTTGTATAATTACCTGAAATGAATAAAAAAAAACAACAGAGACACTCCAAAATTTGACTTGGAAATTACTTTGGCTTACAAAAGCAGATGTGCACTATAACTTTTTGAAAATAAATAGAAAGCGTTTTAAAACTCATTCAAAACAATAATTATTATCTATTACACTTTACAACAATAATTAATTGGTTTTTCCTATTTGGCCACACTGAATAAGAGCCATTGCTATTCGATTTATTTTAAGATAACATAAAATAATTTTTTGCTTGACTTCTTAATATATTTAATTTATTTTAATTTAACTTAATAATTTTCTTGGTTACTTAATACAAGGTATTTCTTTCAACGTTTTTTCTAATTCTGTAGTTGTTGAGTCATGTGGAAGAATTATAACATGCCTTTGAGCTCTTTTCTCACTTCCTTGCAATCAAGTCTCTAGTGTTTATTGTATGAACATGTGCATGTAGAAGACTAAAGAGTTTTTCTCAGATTTCCTTTTGTTTTTTGGGGGGGGTCCTTTTTTGTAATTGAAGCATAATTGATTATACATATTTTGGGAGTACAGCATTGACTACCATCACCTGTGTACAACATGTGATGATCAAATCAATACCAGATTTCCTTTTGGAAATCATCTTTTTGTCTTTGAACAGATCACAGATCCACATTGTTAAACCTATGAGAGAAGTTATAGACCTAGTCTAAGTGAAAGCTGAGACACAGAGAATGCTGTCACTATTATAATCATACAATGATTGGGGAGATGATGTCTTCCCCGTTCTAGATGTTTTCCCCATTCTAGATGTTTCCTTCCATGTGGAAGGAGTCCATTACTTTTGCCTAAAGAAAAAAAGTATTCATGGTGCTTGCTAAAGATGTTCAGGAAGACTTTATTTAGGGGGAAACTATCATAAAAGGTTTAGGGACCACTACAATGGGGTCTTGCAGTAGGGGAGAGAGATCGGGCTCGACTCCCAATATGACAGGGACAGGTGGAGATTTACAGCCAAGGAGCTGTGTTGAGGTCAATGAATAGAAAATGGCTAAGAGGAAACATCAGGGGTAAGGGGGATTCTGTCTACATTGACTTGACAAGATTTTTGCTGAAGGCAGTCCAGGATGACGGGATATCAAGGGTGGGGGATGAGGAAGTTCATCAGCTGTAAAGGGTTGTCAGACACCAAGGGTGGGAGATTTTTGCTAGACAGACCCAGCAGAATTCTTGCTAACAGTGGATTTTAGAAGGACAGAGAGGGAAGTCTAACTTTGGCCTCATGGAGCAGAAGGCTCAGAGGAACCTGATTAAATTAGGCCAAGGACAGGGTCTTTGCCACCTTATCACTCCTGGCCTCTCCCGGATTTTAGAAGGACAGAGAGGGAAGTCTAACTTTGGCCTCATGGAGCAGAAGGCTCAGGGGAACCTGATTAAATTAGGCCAAGGACAGGGTCTTTGCCACCTTATCACTCCTGGCCTCTCCACTCCCCTCTGCTCTGCACTAGGAGAAGGTAGGGAGCTGTCAGACAGGCGTGCTTGCAAAGTGAACGGAGACGTTCATCTCCCTTCCTTTTCCTCTCTCTAGGGAAAAAGAAGACTCACACACATGCTTTGTTGCTGGAATGTAGCCCTTGACACACTCCTTGGTCTGTTGCTGCCTGTCTAAAGGCAGATGAGTCTGACCAGTTTTGGCATTCACCGTCAGGAAGCACACTTGTAGTCCCAAGCTACAGAGGTGACAGTGGTCACATTTTGTCACCAGCTGACAGTTCTTTGCCTTGTCATTTGATTTAGAACTAACCAGGGGAAGAGGATTGCTTTGTACTGAGACCCTTCAAAGACTCCAATGACAATAATAATATTTACTGAGAATATTCTGCATTCTGGACACTGTTCTAAAAGTCATTGTATAGATTATCTCATGTAATCTTTGCAACAATCTGAAGTGACAGTTATATTATTTAAAGATGAGAAAACTTTAAAAACTTTAAAGATGTGAAAACTGAGAGAGAGAAATGTTAGATATAAAGAACTACCTTTAAGTCACATAGTTAATAAGAAATAAAACTGGCATCTAAGTGTGGCCGTTTTACTCCAAAAAATGTATACTCTTAACACTATACAAAATAGTTATTTTGCTACAAAAGTGAAAGTTTATAAAATGGAACTTCTCTTACTCTAGCAGTTTGCCTGATATTAGAAACTCCATGAGTCATTCAAAAGGTAGTAGCTCTTGGGCCGGCCCGGTGGCGCACTGGATAGTGCGCCACTTGGGAAGTGCGGTGGCGCTCCCGTCCAAGGGTTCGGATCCCACATACAGACCGGCTCCCGCTCACTGGCTGAGCGAGGCACGGGAGCAACACCGAGGCTTGCGATCCCGCTGCCGGTCCCCAGCCCCGTACGGGGGCAACCCTGGGGGCTGCG
>NW_007728530.1:9466-17665 GCF_000696425.1 Galeopterus variegatus | reverse complement strand
CCTTTGCGGGCCCCCCGCCCGTTGCGGGGGATCCACGGGGGGTGGGGTCCCGTTGAGGGCAAGGGAACAAATTAAAAAAAAAAAAAAAAAAAAAAAAGGCAGTAGCTCTTGCTATGTGTGTTTTCAAGCCAAATACAATTTTTGAATGTATATATTAGAGTAGATTCTATTACTTTTAGGCAAGGATAAAAGAAGCAATAGCCCGATGTCTAATTAAAGCGTTTATTAAAAATAGATTGCTGATCAGGAAAATGGAGATGTCATCTAGGTTCAAAATTTTCCTCAAGCTCTTAAAATTTTTGAGTCTATATAAAGTTTCATTTATAGTATGAGAGCACAGGACTGTGCTCTCAGACTAAAGATAATACAATATAAAGTATATATTGGAGGCCTTGGGATTGTGAGAAATGATATGGTTCTCTTGAACTAAGAGTCTTCTCAAATCAATGCATATTTGACTGTGTCAGATGTATACTAATATGTCCAAAGAAACCAAATGAGTTCTGAGCTTCAGGCAGGTCTTCGAATGTACTTCGGAATCTGAAACCTTGTTAATAAATGGGTGTGATCAACTTGGGACACCCCTGGGGGCTCGGAGTGGGCAGAGAAATAAAATTTGGCAGGGCTTATCCTGTGTTGCCTGGGGACTGAGGTTTGCTTAAAAGAGCACATAAAGGTTTAATCCTCACAGCAGGTTTATCTGCAAAGAGAAAATGGCCTTCAAAGTTCTAACAGAATTGTTGGCACCCTCACATTCTAAATCCAACTATACTAACAACAGAGCATGATGGCAAAGCAAGGTTATTTTCAGAAATATTAGACCAAACCTGTGTATTCATCAGGTGCATTTTCGGAGGAAATTACTTGAGTTTACATACCATTAAAATGTAGATGAAAAACTAAAGTAAAGAAAAATGCAGAATGGAAGTAATGGTGAGATAGCTCAGGAGATCCAGTGAACTAAATCCCAGGAAGTTAACTGCACTGTAAGCTTGGAAGGCAACCAGAGTTAGAACAAGAAGTGAATGGGCTTCGAGACAAGAATGGAATAGAATCCAAGGAATAAACTGAATGACTAGGAAGTTGCATGATATTAGTAGTTTAGTGGCACAGTGAAGAAAGCACATATTGCTTCTCCCATCAGAAAAAAAAAAAAAGAGAGAGAGAGAGAGAGAGCCGATTAGATAGTCTAGGAAAAAACAAGCATTAGCAACAAAACCAAAAAATATAAGAAAGTCATAACCTCAATATGGTTGAGGTTGTCTAAAGCAAACTAAAGCTTGGCATGGCTTTAAGCCATTGATTAACTGCAAGTCAAAAGAATCCCTTTGCCTTGGGAGAAACATTCTCTTTAAAGTCACACAAATCTTAACATTGGGCCCATAGGAAAAAAGAAATGAGGTCCTAGCACATTTATGGCTTTGCAGCGAATACTGTATAAATAGTCACAATTATGTAAATGCTGCTTATTCAGTTTTAATTTTTAGAACAAAGATGGACAAAACCTGAAGTATACAAATATTTTTACATTTCAGAGTGTAAGTGCAATCTAACATTACTAGAAGTTGGTAATTGAAAAAGAGTAAGGACAGATAGGAGGGAATATAGAGACACTGATAGTGTTTAGTGGAAATTCAGTGGAACGTCAAGAGATGTTCATCTCTTTCTGTTTTTTTATATTGTCATAGATATTTGTCAATTATATTTTTGCTTTTTATATTTTGATATAAAATTTGTTTACTGAATTTTTGCTTATTTTTAAAATAAAGTATATATTTTTACAAGCATTTGAGTGAATAAAAACTTGGGTACCTCCACAAGAATTCAAGAGCATCACCTTCACAGGTACCCAGATCCGCAAGACTAAGAAATTTGAGTAGATAACTTAATGTTACAAAGGCAACCAAATGTACTAGTAAAAATGACTTGTCTGCAAGTAGCAAAGACCCCAGACAGCAATGATTTATGCAAGATAAAAGTTTATTTCTCTCTCATACAAAAATCTAGAAGAAGGCAGCCCAGAGCAGGCATGGCAGGTCTGATTTACAAATCCTCAAGGACCGAGATGTGTCTTGTTTTGCTTCTCTGCTGTGGGAGTCATCCTTCTCAAGGTTACATCATTGTCCAAAATAGCTGCTTGAGATTCAGCAATTATGTCTGCATTCCAGCGCTCTCTCATACAAAAATCTAGAAGAAGGCAGCCCAGAGCAGGCATGGCAGGTCTGATTTACAAATCCTCAGGGACCGAGATGTGTCTTGTTTTGCTTCTCTGCTGTGGGAGTCATCCTTCGCAAGGTTACATCATTGTCCAAAATAGCTGCTTGAGATTCAGCAATTATGTCTGCATTCCAGCCAGCAGAAAGAAGGAAGGGCTAGAGGACGAATCAAAGGTGCTGGAGTGATTTTAAGAAAAGTCCCTAGAGGGCTGGCCCGTGGCTCACTCGGCAGAGTGCGGTGCTGATAACACCAAGGCCACGGGTTCAGATCCTATATAGGGATGGCCGGTTTGCTCACTGGCTGAGCGTGGTGCTGACAACACCAAGCCAAGGGTTGAGATCCCCTTACCGGTCATCTTTTAAAAAAAAAAAAAGAAAAGTCCCTAGAATCTGAAATACGGCTTTGATTCTTAAATGTTATTTGCCAAAACCTGTAACATGGCCACACACAGTTGAAAAAAAAGCTGAGAAATATAATCATTCTGTAGTCTCAATTTTTAAAAAGTATATCTAGATTCTGTTGTGACAATATTTGGGGACAATTGGCAATATCTGTTTTGCCAATAAAGCAGTACAAAAATATATAATCTGGAAAAGAACTGAAGACAGCATAATGTAAGTGATAGTCTCAGTTTTCCTAGAACCAATTCAATGAAGCACACATAAAGTTGATAATTCAAGAACAAGAAATTTGCAGGTGACCACCAGAAAAACTAAAAACAGAAAATGCTTTTTAAAGCGCCTCATGGAATTTAGGGTAAGTAAAGCAAGAGATTAATGCTTCTCACTATCAGCACATCAGCACTTATATTTAGAAAGTAAAGCTTTACAAGTGAAAAAAGAAAGACTTTACTGATATTATCAAATACTGTCAACAGCTCAAATAAGAAAAACAGCCTATGGATCTGAGAAATAAGGCATGGAAGAGCAAGGCCAGATGCCTGTTTGCATAGGGTTTAAGACTGAAGAAAGAAAGCTTTTAATTGAAACCACTTGGGTCATTACATCTTTGCACATGAGACAGGACTTCCAGGATTTCATTACCCTGTTTTCTCCTGTTTCTTCAGTTTGTGAATGTCCATGTCATCCTCCAGCATTTAGAACTGAGAAGAATGTATGATCTGCGGTCTGCCCACCAGAGAATGAGAAACATGGAACTTCCTTATTCTGAACTTCTATTGAAGTTCTATTGAAGCAGCCTAGGTTTGCCCTAAAATTTTGAGGACATTCCCACTATGGGATACTCCTTCTGATATAAACACACACACTGAGGGATTAAGTTTTAAATTTTATTTTATTTAATTAATTTAAATTTAAATTTAAATATAAGCAGAAGAAGAGCATTTGATTTATATATATATATGTAAATCATGTGAGTATTACTTGCTCATTCTATCAAGCAACATAATGCAAAAATGTATATATAATCAGCTCCTCATTCACTTTCATTCCCACTCCCCTGTTTAATTGCTATTAAACTCCCCAAACTGGAATTAGTGAGTCAAATTTTTTGTGCATTTTTAATTTTAATAGATAGTTTTAGATTGATTTTCAAAGGAGGTATAGAAATTTATGCTCTCACCAGTATGAGTGCCCAACCATATAAATTCTTTTTATATTTTTGTCAATCTGAAGGCTGAAAACTATCATATATTTTTTAATTTGTATTTATCTGATTACTAGGGAGAATGAATATCATGTGATATGTTTATTGGCCATTTATATATTCTCCTCTATAAATTGTTTAAATATTTTGCTTATTTTTCTATTCGATTTCTTCTTTTTTAATCAGCTTATAGGAGCTCTGTGGATATAGAAAACATTTTTCCTATCATCCATGCTACCCATATTTTACCTATAATTTGTTTTTAGACTTTCTATTAATTTTTTATAAAGTTTGTACATGTTTTCATTTATTTTTTAAAAATAAGATTTTTTTTCTAATTTTTAACAAGCGCCTGAGTCAATGTAAACTTGGGCACTTCCACAATAATTCAAGGGCCCCACCTCCAAAGATACCCCCAAGTCTTCTGACCCACTAACCTCTCTAACCTGGGAAGATTCACGGACCAGCAGAGTACTCACTCAAGAGCAATGACTAACTCACAGCTAAAGTCAAAATCACCCGACTCAGTCATTCCACAAACTGAGTCATTCCTCCTTTAATACTGAAAACAAATGTGACAAACAGAATGAATGTGACCTTGTGTTAAACATCACCTTAGAAATCAACCACAGAATGCCTTCCAGACACTAAAAAATGCCTTCCAGACACTGAAAATCCCACCAATTAAAAAGAAAGGAATAATGAAATATATTCTACTCATCTCTAAGTATTTTTTTTTCTTTTTTTTTATTAGAACATAGTTGATTGTACATATGTATGGGGTATAGCATTGAATGTCAATATCTGTGTGCAATATGTGATGTTCAAATCAGGACAATTAGCATATTAAACATTATACACTGTAATCAATTTTTGTGGCCCTTTACCAATTCTTACCCAACCCCTTCCCGCTCCTCCTTTCCCACCTCTCGTAACCTCAGTTCTCTTCGCTTCTTTTGAAAGTTCAACGTATTCCTGTGATTCTTGTATCCTTCTTTTTTTTTTTTTTTTTTTTACGTGGCCCTTTACCAATTCTTACCCAACCCCTTCCCGCTCCTCCTTTCCCACCTCTCGTAACCTCAGTTCTCTTCGCTTCTTTTGAAAATTCAACATATTCCTGTAATTCTTGTATCCTTCTTTTTTTTTTTTTGGAAAACACCATTCTAGAAGCAGTGTCTGAAGGGGTTTGGGGTGGGGTCGCCTCTCCCACATTGTCTCTTCTTCCCTTGTAGATTCCTCTTCTGCTCTTCAAACTCGCTCAGCCAAGATTCTTCTTAGTGTTTGACTGCAGACATCAAAGTATCAGCAGATCTGGCTAACAGATACTTTGACTTTAACTTTGAGTGAGATTAGTTTCCAGAATAAATGTGGTAACTTTTTCTCCTTAGACTTTCTGCTTTACCTAACATGTTCTTCCCCTTGTCTAAAAAATGTTTATTGAAGACAGAGCCCTAGGCTCTCAACATAATAAAATGTTATTTAGGGAAAGAAGAAAATACTCGAGGGAAAATAGTTTATTGCTGAGCTGTTGGTTTAAGTTTGTTTCAGCAGAGACCACAGGGATGCAGCATGAAGCTGAGGAGAGCACGTGCTTGGGGTATGTGCAGATGCGGGACCCTAGCTGTGCCAGTGACCAGCAGCACATATGCCTTGAACTCTAAATATGACAGAGAAGATGACAGAACTGCTGCCTTTTCTTGGTTTGGTGCTATGTTCCAGGCTCTATGCTTTGTGAGAATTATCTCTATTAAATGTCCATAAAACCCTAATAGGTTTCACGGGCCCATTTACAAAGCCATTGTGAGAATAAAGAACAGCAAAACACTAAGTGACTGTCATGGGGCCATCTGAACTATGCTGGGCCTTTTCACATAATTAAATTTTGGTAAATACTGTAGAGTATGGACAGTAGGGTAGAATGGAACAGGTGTTAATTGAAGAGTCTGTTAGAGCAAAATTCAAAGGAAATTGGAATCTGCCACGGAAATGTGATCTCTGCCTAACCATAGTTAAAACTTGGTAGTTATAGCTGAAGATAACTTTTAAACAACAAAAAAAAATTGAGGTAAGAAACTCATTATACAAGATACAATCATTTTGGAAAGAAAAGTATTATTTAACACATTTCCCTATGTGATATGGCTCCAGATTGTAAGATGACTTTTCTGTATTGGAGTTCACTCAAATCCCATCTTGGGTACAATGTGCTTACAGATCTAATTCTAAAAATATCCCTTTGTAGTTTGGAACTTATAGCTAGTCTCCTGGTGGCGGGGAGAGGGAAGAGTCTCAAGTTCCTCATTCTCTTATTGATCGTAGATGAATTGCTACAAAGCAAACAAATTTAATCTCTATTTATCTCTATTATGCCAAACAGATAAAATTTTTGAAAGTTTCAGGGAAATCATGTGAGCATAGGATTGTTCAGGGACCACACTCAATGAAATCCTTTTCTCATATGTGTTAAAAAAAAAAAAAAAGGACTGGATGGTTTTATTTCTAACCAGATATTTGGACACTTGAAGATATTTTTTTCTTTTCCTTTTTTTTTTTTTTTTTTTTTGAGCCTAAGATCCTGAACCCACTGCCAGGCTGAGAAAAAATCCACTAGAATCAAAGGGCTGCCATAACAGCCAAATGTCCTTTTATGAAGCCAACTTATGTGGCAGTTTGGGGGAATTATGTGAGAGGCTGAGAAAAAATCCACTAGAATCAAAGGGCTGCCATAACAGCCAAATGTCCTTTTATGAAGCCAACTTATGTGGCAGTTTGGGGGAATTATGTGAGTTTGTTTTTCCTTGCAGGATCTTCTTTGTGCATTTCACAGCAGTTTAAGCAGAAGTGCTAATCCAGGACATGCCATGGAAGTGCCACTCGATCAAAACAAAGTTCTTCTGTCCCTCAGATGCCTTTATTTTAGAGAAGTAGAACAGATCAAGTTGTCCAACACACTCAGGCAACTCATTCAGTTAATTTAAGGGCTTGCATCAGATTGGTTGTCTTCAGTGGACCTACTCTGTATAGGAAGCACACTACAGGATAAGAGCAATTTCTATTTCCAAATCTAATTTTGGAAGCAGTGGAAAGGCTTCCCTGTTCACCTGCCCATAACCTCCCCTCTATTAAAAGATTAAGAAAAGTTCTAAAGGAGAAGAAGATTGTACCTCTGGCCTCTGAAAATTTTAGATTGATATTCTGTGCTCTTCTTCTGCTTATATTTAAATTTAAATTTAAATTAATTAAATAAAATAAAATTTAAAACTTAATCCCTCAGTTATACTGGGCATTTTTGGCTAGTGGCTGTCCCATTGGACACTACAGATCTAGAAAAATTCCCTGTATTATGGAAAGTTCTATTGGAAGTGTTGGCTATGTATTAGGCATCTTGTTAGCATTAATAAGTCTGATAGCCTGCCAGATTTTGAACTTTCTTGACTCCCTCTTTTTATTGCACTGAGACAAAAATGAAGACCCAACTGCTTAAAATCAAAGATTTTATACTTCAATTATTCCCTATTAAGCAAAATTTCTGTTAATTAAATTATCACTTGAAGTATTCTCCCAACCAGGACAACCATACTGGACTGTGGGACAAGCAAACATAAACTTTTCTTATGTAAAGACATAGATAATGGGGTTTGTTTGTTATAGAAGTTAGCCTACCCTGAGAAATAAAGAAATTGGTACTACAACAAAAACCAAAGTATGTGGCATTGACTTAGTAATTAAGTAGTAAGCAGCAAGAAATATCAGATAATAGCAGGCTGAAGAACACTTTTATTTGGGGGAAAACATTTTATTAAACTGTTTTTTTAATAACGTGGAAGGAAGAACAAATGCCTCCTGGACTAGACCAGAAAATAGGTCAGTGTTATATATTGGATGTTACTGGCTGCATTTAGCAAGGTATTAAAATAAAAATATAACTTTGGGTAAAAATTGTCTGGATTGAAGGAAAATGGAGTGAGATAAGAAATTTTTAAATGTGATGGTTGGTATAAACTGAGCTTCTAAACCCAAAACAGTAAAGAAAAGATCAAAAAGTGCTTTGAGTAACAAATGTCTATTAGAACTCAGTCCTATGTCAAAAATCAGATTAGGCATGTGTTTTCCACTCAAACTCATTATCTCAGATAGACTCAAGGTAGCCCCATTAAGTTTAGAGAGAGAGGTCTATGGGCCAGGAAGCAAAGAAATATATAAGGTTGAAAAATACGTCTGAGAACCAATTCTGTGAGGCTTTCACCTTAAGGAGACAACTGTAAGGAAAAGGATGAGTTGCCGACCAAGTCTCAGGGACAACTGTACTGCAAAAGAAGCCATGAACCTAAACGATCAATCGATCAGCCCATCGATCAACAATAGACAAATGCCTTT
>NW_007728530.1:6434-8793 GCF_000696425.1 Galeopterus variegatus | reverse complement strand
CCTCTACTTTCACGGTAGGGCACCTCCACAGTGCCTGTTCAGTGGGATTTTAGAATTGCTACGGATCATTGACGAATGTATTTCTCCCATTCTTCGTCTTCATAAGTAACCGTTTTTGTATCCTGCCCTTGACTTACGATTATATTTTGGATATGGGTTGGGCAGATGATTTTTCTTTAGTTCATAGGTTGCCAGGTCACAAGATGCCACGGTGAAATCTGAAGGGAGCACTGCGACTACCCTGAGATCCTGGACTGTAAATTGGATATAACTGGATAAGCCAGATGGGATTCATGTGGTCTCACTTCAAGAAGGGTAAGTGTGAAGAGAAGTGAATCTGGTGACCGAGCTGATGAACTGTGGCAGAGACTTCAGTGCTTGTCAATATCCACGTGCTCCTCTCCTTTCTGAACACACATTGAGGCTGCATATCCCAGCTTCCCTGCATGCAGGTGAGGCAGTAGTGATACGTCCTGGTAGCTGAGTGTGAGCAGGAGTAATGTGTACCCCTTTTCAGGCAAGGCCCATAAAATAGCTCCCCTGTGACATCTTTCTCTGTCTTTCTCCATTAGCCAGCTAAATGGAGAGGACTCTAAGAGTCTAGAAAAGGGAGAAGCTGAAACATTCTGAGTCCCAGTAACTTCTGCCCTTCACCAATGTGATGTAAGGGAGATGTAAACTTTAACTATATTAAACTGTCAAGATTTGGGGTTGTTTTTACAGCAGTTAGCCTACTGCGACTAATGAGCCAAGAATTGCTCATTCCAGTCCACTAAAAATAGGGTTCTTCTACCAAGCAAAGAGTTGGTATGGATTATTTGGTGATTTGAGCAAAAGATAGAGGGTCTTTTTCCCCACAGTTTCTAGGATCTAGTTGCAGGAAAGAGAGAAGAGGATAAAGTTGCTCTTACCCTTTTTATTAATTCAATTAGGGTAGAAATTAGGGAACAACAACCAATATATCCTTTTAAAAATTTTTTGGAACAATGAGAGATAAACTTTATTCTGATTTTGTAGGGACATTAAAATCAAGCTAGCATGACTTCTAAGTTAGAGGGCATTAAGCAGTCACTTACAATGACGTTACTTGTTCACCATTCAACTCAAAATTCAACCTCTCTATCGCATAGCACACAAGGACCTTGAGCTTCTTTGTTGAGAACAATTGTCATGGTCTATCAACTTCTACTGTTTTTTAAGAAGGAAAGAGTATTACATGATGGTGTCATGGATCTCAGGGCCTGCCTTTTAAGGGGATTTTCCTACGGGATTTTCAGATAATTATCTATGACTGTCCCGAGGAATCTCATTCAAGCATTCTGTAGAAAACTAGAGACATTGCTCAAACAATTGGAATACCTCTCTCTACCCTCATTTCATCACCAATATGACTAGATATGTAATAGTACAGCTGAACTTCTGGTCAGGTGGAATGTTAGTGAAGAGTATATGATTTGGCAATTGGAATACCTCTCTCTACCCTCATTTCACCACTGATATGACTAGGTATGTAATAGTACAGCTGAACTTCTGGTCAGGTGGAATGTTAGTGAAGAGTATATGATTTGGAATTGCTGATTGTTTTCCAAGGAAGACATAGCTCTTCACCATGGAAAATATTTTTGCATGTGTGATTCTTAAAAATCAGGTAAGTAAAGGCAGGAAGGGTGTGACAGTCAGTCATGACAGGGTGTGACAGGCTGCATTGTACTGCTGCCACCACCGCAGCTGAGGGAGCACTATGGCGACAGCCACATAGCTGAGGTTGTGAGCAGAAACTAGTCATCTCAGACACCAAGCGTGGAGCGCATCTGGCTCAGAGTGACACTGACGAAGTGATATTTTCCTCCCTCAAAGACTGGAAGTGGCTGCAGTGGGGATCTGGACATCACAATAACAAAGATACACTGGACAATGTACAAGCAGTTTTATACAGTGACACTGGGGACAAAACGGAAGCCATGGCCACCCCCAAACGAAGAATTGATCTGTTCCCTCAGTTCTCTTGCTGCATGGCAGTTATAGGTAAGAGCAGCAACTTTAGATTGAGTCCATTAAGTTTCTCAGAAAATTTAGGGAAGAAAGAATTACAAAGAATTGACTCCCAACTAATTTTGCACGAGACCGTAAATAGGTTTTAATTTAAAAAGAATTTAAAGATCTTATTTAAACCCCACATGAGTGAAGTTGTTCGTACCTGGTATACAGAAGTCACTGGCATTGTACAAATTGTAAGGTATCATATCACTAAGCATTCGTGCATAGGGTCCTTATCTTCTTTGTTAGTGAGACAACTGCGGCTCAGAAGAGTTCATCTTCTTGGGCAAGATGTCATACTCAGCAGGTGCCTGGGTACAAT
>NW_007728530.1:4521-5578 GCF_000696425.1 Galeopterus variegatus | reverse complement strand
GGCTCAGAAGAGTTCATCTTCTTGGGCAAGATGTCATACTCAGCAGGTGCCTGGGTACAATCCTAGTCTTCTGACTGTAGAGGTCTGCCATGGTCCTATGCCCAGGAATGTGCTGCCTCATTGGTGTCCCCTGCCCTGTATATTGGTTCAGCATGTCAGAAGGCTCTTATATCACAAGCAGCCTCACTTAGGAAAACCATCATTTTATCTTGGGATAATGTGCTATTCTGTTTTGTACTCACGTGCTTCAAAACAGCTGCTGTGCAGTATAGCAGTTGAATATGCCCCTGTTCCCTGGACATCCCAAGGGCCCAGAGCAGTAGAGTGGTCATGGCTCACAGACAAACAATAATAATGTAAAACTGCTATTTTAGAAATTAATTTTTTCTATGATGGCATAACTCGATATTTTAGATGCTCTTTGAAAAAATTGTCACTTTTTATATTGCAGAAGAGGTAAGCAAGCACCAACACTTGCTTTTGCATAAAAGCATAGATGTCAACCTATGGTATTTTGAGCCTCTGTTTTGAAGCATAAAGTGCAAAGGATAGGAGATAAAGCTTAGAACTTTCCCAAGGCACAGAGAGAAATAAGAGATCTCAATGTATTTAATAAATACTAGATAACTATGCCCTATCTTGGGATGAATAAAGAATACAACCTTACAGAGGGGGGAAGCAAGAAAACTTGCCTATCTCAATATTGGTGTCAGGCAAAGAGAAATCTTTAGAGTCTATAACTATAAGACTCCCTTTCTTCAAAAGTGTCTATGTGCTGCTAATCCTATATGTATTTTTTTTCATTTCATATACTGAATTTTTCATTGATAGAAGTCCCATATTTTTTGTTTTCCATTTCTCTCTTTGTGATGTTCATGTTTTCCATTAAATTCTTGAATATAAAACAACTGTTTTAAATTTCCTGCATGTTAATTCCATCATCTCTGTCATTCCTGGATTGTTTCTATGGTGATATTTTTCTCCTGATTATGTGTCACATTTTTCCTCTCTTTGTAATAGTTTTTTTTTTTTTTTTTTTTTTTTTTTTTTTTTTTTT
>NW_007728530.1:2303-3685 GCF_000696425.1 Galeopterus variegatus | reverse complement strand
CGGGAGCGCCACCGCACTCCCAAGCGGCGCACTGTAGCAGTGCACCACCGGGCCAGCCCAGTAATAGTTTTAACCCATTCACAAGGGCACAATCCTTACTACCCAATCGCCTCTCAAAGAATCCACCTTTCAAATATCATAATTGAATTTTCTACCTTCTTAACACTGTCACAGTGAGAATCAAGTTTCCAACACATGAGCTTTTGGGGAACACATTTGACCTATAGCATTCTGCCCCTGGCTCCCCAAATTCATGTCCTTTTCACATGTAATTTTTGATTGGATACTGGTCATTGTAAATGTTACATTACTGAGAGCTAAATTTTGTTGTCTTCTTTTTCCTTTTTTGTCCTTAGAATACACTTTTTTTTTCTTCATTTTTATAGCAGTTTTAGTTTTACAGAGAAATTGAGCAAAAAGTACAGGTAATTTCCATACCCTCCCCCCACTCACCCATGCAGTTTCTTTATTATTGACATGTTTCATTAGTGTAGTACATTTGTTACAATTATGAAGCAATATTAATTTATTATTATCAATTTAATTTTACACTGGGGTTCCCTCTTTGTATTGTACAGTTCTACAGGTTTTGCCAAATGCATAATGACATGTATTCACCATTTGTGTTGGAAATATTCAAAATCCTCTCTGCTAGCTAATTGAAACTATACGATAAATCATTGTTGTTGTCTTTTAAATAGTCAAGGACATTGCTCTGACAAGCAGGTAAGTTACTTGCAGTTCACCTTGATACTTTCAAGGCTTGTTGTTAAACTTTGTTGAGAAGCCTAGAGTACCCTTTATTCCAGGACTAGTTTAGCTATGCTACTAAGGCATGACCCTTCTGGGGTCTTTACTGAATGACCCAGGTGTTCAGTGATATGTTTACTCTGTCTGATCAGAGCTCTGTCTCCTGGCCCCGTGTGGGCTTTGAGAATTTTCCAGCTTATATGTATAGCTTAATATTTAGCCACAAACTCATGAAGAGCCTTATACAGGTTTCTGAAGCTCTTTGTCTATGTAGTTCCTTTCTCTTCAGTACTCGGTCCTAAAAACTACAGCTTCAACATTCTTTAATCCCAGTTTCTGTCTTCTCAACTTGGCAGGATTGTTGTGATCTGCTCAGGTTTCCCATCCCTGTACCATATTCCCAAGTTCCTAAAAGTGCCTCTAGGCAGAAAGCCAGAGCAGTTATAGAGCTTCTGTCATGTGACCCCTCCTCTTGGGGAACACAGTCCTAGGATACTTGCTGTCCAAGTGCATAGTGGATTGAATTGTGTCCCCTTAATGTGTTGGAGGCTTGGTTCCCACTGTGACAGTATTAAGAGGGTAGGAAACCTTATTATGGTTAATTGAAAGGCAGGGCCTTGAAGAGGTGATTA
>NW_007728530.1:0-685 GCF_000696425.1 Galeopterus variegatus | reverse complement strand
TAATCAGGGAAATACTTAAAACTCAATGAGATACTATTCTCTAGTTAACAATTTGACAAAACTTTAAAAACCTTTGTATCTCATGAATATTCAAAATAAATAAATGAATGAATAAATAAATAAATAAATAAATAAAAACCTGCCAATATCAAGTGCTGGCAGTTACATGAATAACAGGAACTATTTTGTGCTTGCTACTGGCAGGTGTGCAAATTGTTATAGCCATTTTGAAAAATAATGACATTTTCAAGCCAAACTGAACATCGACAAACCCAATAACCTACAATCTTCCAGACTCATTTACCTAGAGAAACTCTTACACATGTCCACCAAGAAACATATAAAAAATATCCATAGCAGTTTCCATGTTATCAAATATTTGGAAACAACCCAAATGTTTACTGGCATAAGTAGATTTTGGTATAGTCATACAATAAAATAATATACACAGTAAGAATTAATTATAGCCATTTGAAAACAACTAAACAACTTTAGAATCCATAAAAAATGAAACATATTTCTTAAGATTACCTGAAAGGAGATCATCAAAATGTTTAACACACGGTACAGCACAGGTACTGACCACACAGGACAGATGCTGGCCTTGATGCTGGAGAAGGTTCCTGGAGGTGCTTGGAAGTGCCAGGTAGAAACTCTTTATTGTATGGATCATGGAAAGGTCCAG
>NW_007728529.1:295430-298875 GCF_000696425.1 Galeopterus variegatus | reverse complement strand
TTAGATGTTCAGTAAACAAACACATAATTGGTATTAAAATCCACAATGCCTGGGCAAACAGACAGCGGTCATACTGCCCTGTTGGGAGGATTATCTTAGAAGAGTCACATCGCAGCACTGGACAGGAGTAGTCTCCTTTTTCAAGGGTGTTTGGCTTCTCAGTCTACATTCTGTGCACACCCCATACTAGCTGAGGGGAACAAGAGGGTCTGGAAAAATCTAGAGTCTGCTTTTCTTCCCCTCTCCAGAACTAGCCTGGCAAAAGAAAAGGACCCAGCTGTGTGGCCTGAACATGCTATTTAATGTCTGCTGGCCACAGTCAGGTTCTCACTGGTAAAAAGCAAGAGATGAATCTTTTGACCATTAGGTCCATCCTACTTCTAAGCTTCAATTATTCTCTTTTCTCACTCTCAAGAGGTCCATATTTCCTGTTGTCTGGCTTTTTGACATTCCATGTTGCTGATCTTTTTACTGCTTCCCAAGAGTTTCCCTCAACTTTGTGGTCACTTCCCTCAATTGCAGGAATATGAGCATATTTAAGGAACATTACAGTGTCAGCAGCATTGGGCTTGCATTTGAGTCCCAGACTCCATCTATCCAGAGTGAACCAGATTACCTCTGGGCCTTTTGATACCTCCATTAAGGGCTGCTATATGGCCCAGTGAGACAATATATATATAAATTTTATCAACGACAAAACTTTGTGCCAATAAAAGGTATTACTTCATACTATGGACTAACATATAGCCATTAAAAAAGAGTGAGTGAGACCCACATGTACTGATATGGAAAGATCTCCCATATACATTATTTAGTGAGAAAAGCTAGGCACAGAATAATGCCACTTATGTTACCAAAATGTACATATGTGTGTGTGTGTATACATGTGAAATTTTCAGAAGAAATTGCTAATAGTGTTTAGTACCTATTGAGAAGGGGACTGTGGATTTTGGTATGAGATCAGAGGTAGACCTCAACTTTTCATCATGTACCATGTTGTACTGTTTAACATTTAACCTTGTGTATTTATTTGCTGGGGTTTTTTTTTAATAATCCAAAAAAGAAAAAAAAAATATTTTAAAAACTTCAAACCAGTAACAGCCTGGCGTCAGCAATCTCCATTTCTTTTCTGGTTCTGCTACCATCTTATCCAGTGGTTATTTCTCTCTACTCTGCAACCCACGGACAAAGCAATAAATGTAACCACCAGAACCTTGTTAAGCAAGAGGAAAGTACCACATTTCTTTTATACAGAAAAGGAAAAAGGCTCAGTGCAAGCTGTGTTTTTCAATCTTCAGATATTCCAGCAAAGAACAAGCAGCAGAAACCAAACCACAGGCGAGGGCTCCAGTCTCTGCTTCTGGTCCCATTGGTCACAGAGTCATCCTGAGTATATCCATGACTCTCCTCCCCAAGCTGGAAAAGGCACCTCTTGCTTTCAGCTGAGCCAAACCTTTATCCCTGAGGGGCCTTGTTCTCCTCTTCAAGGCACACGGGGGTGTCCTGGGTTCTGTCCACTGCATGCTAACAGCCCCATGTCCCGTGGCAATCAGGACTAATCCCAGCCAACTCTGTGTCCCCCTCCTCTTATCTGTTAACCTAGTGGGACAAGGAGCCAGCTATGACCAGGCAGCAGTCCTCACTTTCAGTGTCCCTTTTAGAAGCATTTCTTCCCTCGGGTAGACAATAGAGCACAATGGTTAAGAGGCTCTGCCATCAGACTAGCCAGGTTCAATTCCGGTTTTGTTTCTTATATATCCAAGTTTTCTCATCTGTAAAATGACAGTAGAGTACTGACTTCCTAAAAGTTTGTGGAGGACTAAATGAGATGACACATGTAAAACACTTAACACAAAGCCTCGGGCAGGGCAAGTACTCATAAAATGTTAATAATCGTTATTAATAGAGACTAAATATCCAGACCAATAGAGTTTAATTTTGTAAGGACAGAAACTAAACCCTAACCCTCAAACCAATCTACAATAACCTTTCATTTTCCTAGTATTTAAACAATTCGTTTTTACTTTATTTTTTTTTTCCTTTTTGTCTTTTTTACTGACCGGTAACGGGATCACAACCCTCGGTGTCACACCCGCACCGGGGACCGGCAACGGGATCGCAACTCTCGGTGTTGCACCCGCACCGCGCTCAGCCAGTGAGCGGGAACCGGTCTCCACATGGGATCCGAACCCTCGGCGGGAGCGCCGCCACGCTCCCAAGCAGAGCACTCTCCAGTGCGCCACCGGGCTGGCCCCGTTTTTACTCTTAAGTAATTCTCTTCATGTCATATAACTCACTAGGCTACGTTCATGCCGTCAAGGGTAAATCATGCAAAACACTTGGTTCTATCCAAAAAATCCACTCCAGTCAGCATAGGGCTAACTGTCAGAACTGGAAACTATTCTAATGTTTGAAAAGCAAGGAAAAAAATGTAAGAAAAACAGCCATTTATTCGAGCCATCTAACAAAATACATTCAGACACCTTTTTAAACAACCAAGAATTACAGTCTAACTATCCAGGAATTTGGCAAAGTCATAACATGACTCTTCAAGAGGATTTAGCCTAGATTAATAATTCACTTCTGGGCTTTAACGCAAACGTGGTTGCCTCTCCTGTCAAGAAATTAAAGGACAATCATCATCTATAATTTGAAGTATGCCCAAAACTATTAAACCAATCTGTGGAACAGAGAAAAGTACCCTGATTTCTGATTCACACTATCTGAATCATCTTCATTGTTTACAAATGAGGAAGGGAAGAGGGACTACATTTTATTGAACAGAATATATTTCAAGAAGTGTTACATTTGGTATAATTATCTTTTTGCAATCTACTCTCTTTCTACTGATTAATAATTTGGTGCCATTCCAAACTCCCATTCTGAAGTAGCAATTATAAAGGTTATTGTGAAGTTGTTGTTTTTTTGGTTTTTTGGTTTTTTTCTAATTTACTACAAAATCTTAGAATTGTTTAGAAGCAGAGCCCATTCTCCGGAAATGCTCTCATGGACAGAGAAGATCGAATTCCCTGGTTATCACTCTCAAATACATAGCAAGATGAAAGGACTATTCAGATTCACCCAGACAGAAAGTATATTTCAATCATTTCTACACCCAACACATTTTTTTTTTTATTTTGTCAATATACACTGTATATGATTATTATAATTTAAAAGTGTTTACTAAGTATATTGTAAGTAAGGGAAGGCTGTTAAAAAAACTTTACAAAAAGAGGTGACACAGCATTAAAAAAAATAAAGAAAATTCATTCACAGAATTTTCTAAGTCTCTGCTATATGTGAGAAACTATGTACCTGATATTATAAGACGAACAGGAATACATTATCTCTGCTCTTTAAAGCTTGGCATTCTTAAAGTAAAAAAGCATAGGGAAGAGGTAGAAAATCCACACAGAAGTTTTCAAAAACTCTAATCTCTTTTTTT
>NW_007728529.1:289720-294857 GCF_000696425.1 Galeopterus variegatus | reverse complement strand
GGTTTTGTAGCAGAAATGGTAACTAGTTTTCAGGAGCTGGCTATTAGAAAGAAATTTGTGTTTAAGAAGTAAGGGCACCTTTCTTTGTGCCTGGTTTTGTTTCACTTAGCATAATGTCCTCCAGGTTTATCCATGTTGTTGCAAATGGCAGGATCCCTTTTTTTAAGGCCAAAAAATATTTGTGTGTGGATGTGCATGGGTGTGTGTGTATGTATCACAATTTTAGGAGTGGGGAGGTGGGGGACATGGGGAGATGATGGTCAAAGGGTACAAAGCTGTGGTTACGTAGGGTCCAGAGATCTAATATATAACATGATGAGTATACTTAATAATGGTGTACTGTATACCAGAAATTTACTGAGAGTAGATTTCAGGTGCTCTCACCACAAAAAAAGGTAAGTATGTGAGGAGATGGATATGTTCATTAGCTTGACTGCAGTAATCATTTCACTATGCATATGTATATCACAACATCATGTTGTACACCTTAAATATACACAATTTTATTTTAAAAATAATTTAAAATAAATAATAAAAAGAAAAGTAAAAAAAAAGTAAGGGATAAAGATGGATTTAGAAGCAAAATAGTGGAATGCTAAGTTATTTGCTATACCTAGCTTCAGTACAGAAAGATATCTACAGGAAACTTGACAGAGCCAATTGGAGGTGATAATGACAATGTCTCATCACCCACTGTAGGTTAAGTCTGATCTCTAATCACTACACCAGTCCAGCAAAGCAGGAACCACGGTGCCATTTACAACTGAGGACGCAGAAGTTCAGGGACATCATCAGGTGTAGTAGGCACCAGTGGGGAGGGGGAGTGATAATTGGCTCAGAATTACCTCACGGGGTGAGTCCTCAGGGATCACCTCTGTGCCTGTGACTCTGCCTCCTGATACAGCCAGTTGGTCCAGAGATGTGTCCTTGACCAAAGGTGGGCCAGTCGAAGTCCTTCCCTAATATTTGCTAACTAGAGGTATGCCGCAGGCTGTGAAGCTTCGCAGCTGTTGCCAGCCCTGTTTTTCACCTTAGAGAAAATGCAGGTTTACAGATGGAGAGCAGGAAGCTGACACCCAGAGAACAGTGACAGGAAGGCTGAGGTCCTGACAGGGTCTGAGTCCCTAGGTCTGTAGTCACTGAGGTCTGGTTCCACCCCTGTCTTGTTTGCAGTTAGCCGAGACTCTCAAGTAACCTTCAATAAAATCCATTCTTTTTTCTTCTCATTCCCTGCCCCCCACCCCCAAAGCTAGTTTGAGGTGGATTTTGCTCACTCAAAACTGGAAGCTCTAAATGAAAATGAAATAATTTTTCTAAGACTACTCAGCTAAGTGATAATAATGGCAACTATATTTTTATGGTAATTTATAATTTGTAAAGCAAGTTCTTATGTAATAATCATTTTATAAATGTAATAAAATATGATACGGATTAAAAGTGCAAAAATACATAATCATAAAGATTAGCCAAGCTATTTTGCATGTCATAAATCATGAAAGTTGGAAAAAACAAGGGAAAGAAAGAGAAAAAGGGGAAGTTAATGAACATGAAGCCAAGTTTTTCTGACCCTTCCACAGCTACTGCCATATTGGCAGGTACTAAGCAGCTGCTCGACTGATCCTGTAAAGTTTTTCTTAGAAGAATGCTACTGTAGTCTGACTCATGTGCCTTTTTACAGCAGTTCACCCCACTTAATTGGTAACTGAAACAAAGCTGATTTTGAAGAAAGAAATGGTCTCTACTAAGTGGTGCAGAAACAAATCAATCTGGCCTGTTATTTCCTGGTAAGTGATTCAGTTTTTAATTTCTACTCCTTTCACTTCAAATATTCTATTAAGTATTTAAATGACTTCATGCTGTAAACTATAAATCACAGTGATCCCTAATTCAGTTATGGTTTTAAGCAAAAGGGTAGTCCTAAACAAGACGGCATCAGACCAGGTATGATTGTGGTCTTGTTTCTACTTAAAATACAAAGCTAAAATCCCTAGACAAAATGAAGCAATTGAAATTAAAATATTAATTCACAGATAATATACTAAAAACAGACAGGAAAAGATCAAGAGACAAGGAGGTGGGGCAGAACACGTTTCAAATTCAATTCCCTTCCAGTTTTATTGCTTAGTGGCCCAAATACATTTTTTTTTTTAATTTCTTAAAGCATTAGCTTTAATGTTCTTTCAGCCATCTTGACTCAACATCTCAGAATCATTTGTAACCCCTACGTTTCCCTTAAAACTCAATCCATTGTTAATCTCTGCCAGTTCTACTTCCTAAGCAGCAGCCTTTCTTACCACATGGTAAGGGCATGGCTGCCATCAGCTGCCATCGGCTGCCAGCCGCACATACTGCGACCTTCTATTGGTCTTCCCAGTTCCATCCCACTTTCTCATCTTGTCTATTTCAACGATGTCTTGACCTCAACACATTTCACCACGTGCAAAGCAAACTGCGCAAGAGCAAATCTTTTACTACTATTATTATTACTATCATTATTATTCTAAAAGAGCTTCCTTTTTCAGAGATGAAAATGAAAGGTTTTTTTTAAAAAAATGAATGGCCTCAAAAACTAAAATTAATTTGGATAAAGGAGCTCCAGCATTATGAGGGTCATGTGACAAAATTTAATATCTCTAAAACCATAAAGACATTCTCAAAATTTCTAAGAGTTAATGCAACAAAATATTCCATTTTTACTCTTAGGCAAGAGTAAACAGCTCATCCTAGGGGCACATTAGAACAGAGAAGATGTCCTTTGTGTATCTGATCACACTCTGACCTTGCCCTGGAGCAGCCAGGAGCCACTAATGCAGAACTCAGAACTCCCTGGGATTTCAGACAGTTTGTCCCAAGAAGACCAGAGCATCAGCTTCTTGTCAATAGGGAGTTTTCTGTCCCAAGGCCTTGTGAAAAATATAGATTCAATTTTTGTTAAAAAAAAAAAAAGAAGAAGAACCATAACCATTACAGTGATTAGTCTACTACAGTCAAATATAACCTTTTGCTTTCCATTTTTTCAGCTGCTTCAAGATGACTTTTCTACCCTTTGCCCAACTACTTTCAGAATAAGTGCATAATTTGCAAACAAAGAAGTGGGAGCAGCATGAATTGCTAGAATGCATGTCATACGTTGTTTTTGGTACCATGGGTATGCAAAGTGATGGCAAAGGACAGACAGTCAACGTGAGGATCAAACTCTTCCAGACTGCCAAACCAATGGATCTAGTCCATGTGTGCTGCATGCCTTCAAATGTGTGTAGACCTCACGGCAAGCACATGCTCCACTGCAATTATTGGCTAGGCATAACCCATTTCTCTCCCAGAAGGCTGGCAATTCCTCCCCCGGATGCATGCTTGGAGTAACAATCACTGTTTGACTACATGACTAAAATAATTCACCCTTGCTGTTCAGGCCAGCAGCTCTAAAGATCTAGATTCCTGGAGGTATTATTAACACAAGGCCTTTCATCTGCTCTGCTGTGATTTCCCAACAGCCCAGAAGAAACAACATTTTACTGGCCTCAGCTATCTAAAGTTTAACTGATGCAATTTCACTTGGTCTCACGAATAATAAAAAGAAAAACTGCACTTCAGTGCAAACTTCTCCTCTTGCTAACAGAGAGTAAAAACGTTTTGAAAATAAAGTATGACAATTTGGTATATACACAATAATCTTTCTCTACTGCAGGAATAGTAAAGAAAATGCTAGTGTGAAATTAATCGAATGCAACATGGATCTTTAAACTGATGTTTTTATTGCACAAGTAAAAGATGTTTATTGTAGAAAAATAAAAATATAGAAAAGAAAAAAGTATCCATAATCCTATCATTCAGAGATAGTCACTGTTAATATTTTGTAGTACATACTTCTAATGTCTACACATACTTCTCCCCCATATATATATATATATATGTGTGTGTGTGTGTGTGTGTGTGTGTGTGTGTACATATTTATGTATGTACCTATGTGTGCAGGTATATGTGAATATATAAATACACAAGCGCACATACACACACATACACATTTGTGAGGGTACTTCAAAACTTTCATGGAGAAATACAATTGAGAGATAATAGAATCTTTCCATGAAATTTTTGAAGTACCCTCATATAAAAGGAAGTGTTTACAAAAACCTTTGAATCAAGCTCTTTCTCTTTCCTTGTGTTCAGAAAAAAACTGGCTACCTAAAAAGTATTTTATAAGCAATAAATGTTACATGGGGCTCTTAACAGTACTTTTATCTCTAGGCAAAATGAATCCAAAATTAAGGAGCATGACTAAGATGCCTTTACTTGGTTCAGGAAGGAGATATTGGAACAAAACCAGAAAAAGGAGAAGGTACCTCATCCCCAAAGCTATACTAGCACACACCTAACTATTTCAGCTCCTGGCCTGGATTTACAAAAAGTCAGGAAGAATATAGTCAGAACAGGTGGCAGAGTGAGAGAAGCCCATTTCTGGGTTCTAGATTCTAGATTCACATATTACCTTTATCTTATGTGTTTATACTAACTGCATCAATAGTACCAACCTCGAGAAAAAGAATTACATAGAGAGAATGGAGGAGAGAAGAACTGAGATCTTTCAAACACCCTGTATACAATCGATAAAGGCTAGCCAAACCATTTTCTGCCTTCTCTGGCATCAGTTTTGCTGCCACAATTTTAAAAATTAAAGAGTTTATCTAAGTTTATCATCTACTAATTTTTCATGTTGCGGGAAAGCTAAAGTCAACCCTTAGAAGCAAAAGTCTTTGACCATTTTTTAAAAAACATTCTTTCATAAATATCTCACAGAATTAAAACCAGGAAAAAAAAATCAAGAAAGTTGCAAACATAAAAATTATGGAGCCTAAGTCAAGCCTACCTAGATAAATCTTAGCTTGGGACCAATTGTTTTACTCTACATCATAATAAAAAATATCAGATACATCTACCTCCAAATTAGCTACATTACACATTACAACAGAGGAGCATCTTTAGATTTCATTAATAATAATACTCCCACATCAAACTTCAAAGGTAAGCTGAAATAGTATATTACTCATATCCTAGAAATGAATGAAGTATTATTCAATCTCTGGATACATAACAGACTTATTGCTAATGACAGAGGAACAGATACACACACACACAC
>NW_007728529.1:286952-288300 GCF_000696425.1 Galeopterus variegatus | reverse complement strand
TGGTGTACAAGGAAAATATTCTGTATATCACTTAATGAAATACCCTACAGTGGTGCACCCATTCTTTTAAATCATTGCACTTAGGTTTCATTCACAAAATTTAAAAAAATCATATTTATAAATGGAATTTAGCCACCACCCCAGGGTGATGATTTAAGAATTTCTCTACTCATTCACTATATACTTCCTAACAGATAACTTTGAAACTACCAAACAAACCAAATAAAGATAATGTTCATTTGGATAAAATTTTAAATCCATGTATTCTTGTTCCAATAAAACAGACAGAATAAGTGCCTATTACCGAGAGAAATTGTAATTTAATAATTAAGTTGTTTTGCTTTAGTTCCTTTATTTCTTAGCAACTGAAAAAATAAAATATATCTTTATTTCAGCTAAAGAAAGATGAAAACGTGGGGAAAATGAAATGTGAGGAAAATAATAAACCAAATTCTCTTTTTCTCAAGTAAGGCATATTTTTATCTTAAAAGAAAACCAGGGTGGCCAGTTAGCTCAGTTGGTTAAAGCATGGTGTTATAAAAAATAAATAAATAAAATCTGCTCTCTAACTCACACGAGTGCAGAATTAACACAGTTGCAAGAAAAAAAGTTTTACAAAGTGGATGGCAGGTATATGAAATAGATTTTTCTTGCATGATGTTATGTTTCAGCCAAAAAGCCAGGCAAGCAGGTTATAGTATAACCTATATNACACACACACACACGTATGGAATATGTTAAAAATACATTAAAAATAGTTAAAAGCTCACACTACTCTAAGATACTATATAATGCTGCACAGTATTGAACATGCAGAATTGAGCATGCAATCACTAACAACAAATCATGGGACACTTACAATAAAGTAGAACTCTCTTCATGGACCTATGGACAAATACCAACTTAAACATCATTTCCTCCATAAAGTCTCCTAGTTTAATCTAGAGCACTGGGTTGGCTCCCTCCTCTGAACTTATAACATTTTCTTCTGAAATACCCTCTGTCCCTTCATATTGCTTTGATGAATCTCTTGTAGTGCTGAATTTAACTCTTCTGTGGCTTAATGTGTACAAATGTGTACACACTAAATCTTTAATTGGATTTCAGGGTCTATGGATGATATATCTCTGCATTTCCCCCAGTGCTAAAATAAAGTGGTCATTCAATAAGTATCTGTTATGTGAAAAATAAATAAATAAGTCCCCAAGCTCAACAAGCCCTCTTTGGGAAAGAGAACGTGAAGAACTTGAACAGGAAGGTCTCTAGGTATGTACAGGGTACACATGTACTAAGAAGAGTGAACTAGGAGAAACAAGAGTTGAGATAGAAAGGGTGAGGATGGGGCTGG
>NW_007728529.1:258581-285655 GCF_000696425.1 Galeopterus variegatus | reverse complement strand
CTTGCATGATGTTATGTTTCAGCCAAAAAGCCAGGCAAGCAGGTTATAGTATAACCTATATATCTAGATAGTGCTGGAATAGCACAGTATATTGTTCAGAAATGAGCACTCTATGTCTAAAAGTATACTTTTTCCTGAATGAGTATCGGAGAAACAGGCCATTCTCTTTAGAAGTATATAAAGGTAACAATAGCAGGTTTCTATGGACGACAGAGAAATTTGGCAGGATTAGGCCACAGACCACTACTGGAAGGTTCTGTAAGAACAGTGTCAGTACATAATTTTGAGAGCTAGTTGATACCCTTTGAAAATATGCCCATTAAAACGTACCTATAATTATTGCCACTCATAAATAGGGCTTTCTAATGGAATTGTTGATGAGCTTAACCACTATATATGGGCATGAACACTACCACTTTAATGAAAACGGTCAATGCCATGACTGGGACAGAACCACTTAGTAGGGAAACTGGAAATTTAATTTCAATCAGATGAACAAAAAAATGGAAAAGAATGCTTGAAGTGGTAGCATAAAAAATACCAGCGATTAAAAACATTTGGAACCTTTGCTTACCCTTCAAAGGCATTTGTTGCCATGGTTTTTAAAGACCTCTGAAAGCTTCAGCTGTGTCCACAAAAGCTGCCAAGAAATAGGGGTTCTATACTGATTTTATTTGTCAGAGGCATTTTGTCTTAATTACCTCCAAGATAAAGATTATTTGGCCAAAGGGAGGGGAAAAAAAAAAGATGATGAACCACTGTCATTTCACAGGAAGAAAGACTATGATTTTACTGTTCTGAGTCCTTCCTCAACTGCATGTGTCCATGTGTGTGCACACATGTCTGGTTTTCATACTATCACATTAAAGAGTAACAAGCACTTGAAATTGGTAATAGGGATGGCATTCTTACATGGAATGAGGTTTTCAGGTCTTGACTTTCATGGTATGTCTTGCCTTTTCTCTGAGGAGAACCAGGAAACCAAACATCTAGCAAATTTGCCAATACCTGTGGTAACGCCTTTCTTTTAAAAAGTTTCATTGCAAAAGCTTTCATTTGAAAACTCCATGATAGTCATATGTGTACAGACTAACACTCTTCTGCTCTTCAGCCTCAACAGTTTTATTCTATGTTGCACGCAGAGAAATGCATGTTACCACAAGATGGAGAGTAAAAAACAGAAGTAGAAACAATGGAAGGATAAGGCAAGCTGTGGGTTATAAAAGGAGGCTATAAACTCCCACAGTATAAATAATTTGCCATAAAAATAGTTGGTTCTTATTTGAACATCATAAAAATAATTACATTTGTTTCTGCAGTTTAGTATTTGTATAGGTTAATGTGTTGGTACCAGCATGTTCTCCTTTAAATTGTAAGCTCCTGGAGAGCAGCATTTGGTCCTGTTAGACTAATTTGTCATTCTCCTGTTTAGAAGGGCCTTGAATATACACTTTCAGAAAGTGTTCTTGCAAAGTTTCGGTAAGATACAGGAAACTCTTATATTAGTCTGAGAATTAAGAGGAAGTTTTTGGAGATACTTCTCCATTATTAATAATGTGTAGGGCCGAGCCCATGGCGCACTCGGGAGAGTGCACTGGGAGCGCAGCGGCGCTCCCGCTACGGGTTTGGATCCTATATAGGGATGGCCAGTGCGCTCACTGGCTGAGCGCGGTGGAGGCAACACCAAGCCAAGGGTTGCGATCCCTTACCGGTCACAAAAGAAAAAATAATGTGTAACATTCGAAGAAGTATTTCAACTATTCTTTTCATCAAGCTTCTTTAAAATTAATTGAGGAAACAGATTCAAATCCCCACCCCCCACCCCTGGACTGTCTGCTTAGTGCTGATTCTGCTGTATCTGTGGCTGCTGGATAATTACATCTGGACATTCTGCTAGCCTCTCAAGCTCAGCAAGTCTGGAAAGGAGATTACCGATCCCCTTGCTAATTGGCCTTCCTCTTGATTTTCCCAGTTCATTCTCTGTCTGAACCTCTTAAACTCCTTTCTCTCCTGGATAACCCATATTCAATAATCTTAAAACAATGTATATTGTTTCACGATAATATCTTTCATTCTATTCTCTTTTTTCCTACTTCACAAATACCAAAACATCCAGATTTTTAGTATTTCTAAGCTAGTTGCATATCAACCAGAATAGTCTTCATGCTTCCATTCCTTCCCTTCTCTGGTCTCCTATGGGTCTCTGGCAGATTAATCTTCATTAAAGACTCTTTCACCATATCTCTCCCATTTTGAAAAAATGTAATAGTTTTGCATTGCCTAAAGACCACAAACTGTTCCTAACCTTCCATTCATTCTTTTATTTACTCATTGAGTGACTCTTATAATACAAAGCCGTGATTTGGCCCTTTCCTTTGAGGAGCTCACGGTCAGTACAGGAAAGAACACATGCATACATACAAACACACGCATGTGATGGCACAAGGAAATGTGGAGGTCCCGGGAGAGAGACAGCTTCTGTGTTATCATCAGAGGTTTGATGACAATCACTTCTAACTGGGATAAAAAGAATTTTTACAGGAAGATCGGGAAAGAAATTCCTAGAAAAGAAATGGAATGATCACATTTGTAGAAGATCAAGTAATCCAGAGTTGTCTAGAGTGTCTACTTCAGAAGTAGAAACAGTGACTGTCAAATTACCAGAAAGAGAGGCTGGAATGAGACTGTGGAAATCCTTGAATGATTATCTAAGGATTATTCCATGGGCAGTGGAAGTCATTAAAGGATTCTGCACAGTGTTGACATGATTAGTGATTTGCTTTAAGAACAAGATTACTGATTTGCTGCAATAGATTGACAGTGTGCAGAATGGCTTGCAAGAAGGGAAAACAAATAAAGCAACTGGCTTAGATGGAGGAGAAAGCAAATGGAAACAGTGAATTATTGAAATGACTGGGGAAAGGCACTGGGGCTAACTCTGAGTAATGGAAACTGGATGGATATACATTTAAGAGGTAGATGCAACAGAACTACAGAAGAGCTCTAGTGGGAAACGTCAGGAGTGAGGGCTGCAAAGTGAGATAATGGGAATAACTAACTCCGAGGTTTGAAGTGCAGTGATGGAGGGAGCGTTGGGTATCTGACAGACGCAGCAGTCAGGAGGGATGGCTGGTGAGAGAGGGAAACGCACAGGAGTTGCTGAGAAGTCAGGCTGGGCAGAAGCCAGATTTGGGAGATATCTGTCTATCTGTGATACTTTAGGCCTTATACATTGTATTAGTTTCCTAGGCCTGCCATAACAATGTACCACAAATGAGGGCCTTAAAACAATGCAAATGTATTGTCTCTAGTGCAGGAAGCTAAAAGTCTGAAATTAAGGTATCAGCAGGGCTGTTCTCCCTCTGAAACCTGTAGGGAAGAATCCTTCCATGCCTCTTCCTAGCTTCTGGTATTTGCCAGCAATCTTTGGTGTCCATTGCTTAGTAGATGCATCACTCCAGTCTCGTTCTCCATGGCCACATGGCGTTCTCTTCTCTGTGTCTCTATGCAAATTTCCCTCTTCTTATACCAACATCAGTCATATTGGATCAAGGGCCCACCCTACTCCAGTAATGACCTCATCTTAACTAACTACATCTGCAAGGATCTTATTTCCAAATAAGGTCACATTCTAAGGTACTAGGGATTAGGACTTCAACATATCTTTTGGGGGGACACAACTCAACCTATATCAGATATGTATGAGATTTCCTAGGAAACTGGGTGGAGAAAAGAATGAGGAAGAGAAAGAAGCAGAGATTGCAGACCCTGGGAAATGTCTACATTTAGAGAGCTGAAGAGGGAAAACAGAGCCAGAGGACAATAAGCCCTCTGTTCTCCCAAGCCTGATTCACTCAATTTCTTGTTTTATGCTATTTCACATTTCTGGAATCCTTTTCCAAACTTCTAATTGCCTATGAAAAATCTTCCATTTCTCTCCAGGCTTCTATCAATGTGCCACTTGCATTAACCCTTCTCTTGCCAGCCTAACCCAAGGAAATTTCTTCCTTCTCTGAGATCCTTTAGTAATTTTTATCTATCATTATTTTACCCCCTTGCTGCTATTTAGCAGAGATGTGCCCAAACTACTAGAGGCACTGATGCTACAGCAACAAGGAAGGCAGACCGAGATCTGCTGTTACTGAGTTTACATCCAAGTTTGGGTGGGAATGTGGGGAGGTAGTAAGTAGTGCAGACAGAAAATAATCCAACAAATGAATGAATAGGATAACTTCATAAGGGTTTAAGGGACTTAAAGAAAAATAAGACAGGGCAAGGGAGTTTTTTAAAAAAAAAATAGGGGCAATGGTTTGTAGGGTTACTTTTGGTAGGTGATATGGGTTAAATGTTCATCATCTCCAAAGCTCTTGTGGAATATTGATCCCCAATGTGTCAGTGTTGAAAGGTTGGGCCTTCAGGAAGTAATTGGATGAGGTTCCTGTGCTCATGAATGGATAAATCCATTAATGGGTTAATGGATTAATGGGTTATCAGGGGTATGGAGTGGTGGCTTTATAAGAGGAGTACATAAAAACACTCTTGCCATTCTCACTATTATTGCCTAGGGACCCGGTAGAGAATCCACACCAAGGACAAGGCCCTCACCAGGTGTGCCTCCTGGACCTTGGACTGCCCAGCCTCCAAAACTGTAAGAAATAAATTTCATTTCTTTATAAATTACCTAGTTTCAGGTTTTCTGTTATGAGTGACAGAAAACAGACTAATGCAGTAGGATAACTGGGGAAGGCCTCTCTGAGAAAGTGACATTGGGTAGACATCTGAATGACAAGAAGCCAGTCAAGTAAAGATCTGGGTATTCCAAGCAAAGGGAAACAGGGAACTACATGTGCTGAGGGCTTGAGGAAGGAACATGTTGGTGTGTTGGGGAGAGAGAAAGACCAGTGTGGCTGGATTACAGTCAATGGAGGAGAAGTAAGCAGGAGTAAGAATACGTAGAATGTTCGATTAATATGTCTAAAAGACCTGATTAATATATCTAAAAGATTGCTTCTGCTGTTGCATGGAGACTGGACTGTAGAGGGGCAAGTGTGGAAACATAGAGAACACAGATTTCGTATTTTTGTGTGCATATATCATCAGGATCTCAACCATATCTCTGAAAAGATCTCAGAAATAAAACAGCTATATGATGAGAGGAAAGCCTCTACTTCTCCCCCATTCTCTAACCTTTTCTGGGGCGCATACATCAAGCCAGAAGGTGACTGTACACTAACAGGAAACTGATCCATCTTGAATGAACAAGAATGAGTCCCCAAGCCCAAAAGAAATAATTTCTCTTCTGAGAGAGCTCTGCAAAGCAGATGGAGCCAGCTAAATGAGCCTGAGTTTCTTTAGAAAATGTCTCTGCTTACCCTCAGCAGCTGCCGAAGGAGCTATCCAGGGTGCTGGACCGTCTCATCCTGCAGCTTTCTAAGGCCTAATGGATCAGGCTCTCAGTTGTCCTTGTTAGACCTAAGACCCCCACTGTGTTGAACTAGAACCAGATTCGGCCCCTATACCATGTCCTTCTGGTCTTAGATAATCTGTAAGGCAACACCTGCCTGAGCTATGTCTGTCTAATCTAATGCTGAGCAACTTCTATATACACCATATAGAGAAAATATGAAGTAGCCGCATAGATAGTGGTGTATAGATAGGCTTAAGGCCCCCATTGTGCCTGATGACTCTCTGGAATAATAATATAAGAGAAGCAGTGAGTTCAGTGGAACCTTTTTTCCTTAGAATATTACTCAAAGGTGGTACCTGGCAGCTGAACCTAAACCAGATCTGCTTATATAACTCATCCCAGAATCACTGTCTAAAACGCATCTTAAGGAACACTACTTCTATGACTGCAATGATTAATAAAGTCATAGAATATCCAATTTTACCCTCTGATTTAAAGAGCATCCTTGACTTTGTTCTTTAAAAGAATATGCTCAACTGGAGGCCATTACTCAATTTCTTAAGTAATAAGTTTGTACACTAAGTAGTGGATGAAAATTTGTATGCTTTCAAGCCAAACACTTTACCTCTTCAACCAAAACACTTAGAACACTAGAATTATCTGATATATACTCATTTCTAGCTCTCTTCTTAAGTAACAAGAAAAACAGGGAAAGCTGTAGCATCTTCAAAACTTTACACCTACGTACCGGACCCTTCACTGTCCTTAAATATGTTCAAGGGGCAGCGTGGTTTATAAAGAGCTGCAGAAGGTCAGTAAAACTACTTAGTTCCAAGTTATCAAGGCTCTGATGAGAAAACAGGGCTAGAAACCCTTAAATTTGTTCTGGGAGTTTCCTTTTATATGCACAAACAAATCAAATATGTGGAAATGCCTTTAAAGTAAAAAGGAAATCGATTACTTTGTTTTTACACAATCTAAGACTATATACATGGTCCAGGAATGTCTTTGTTTAATTTAATGGTAAATTAGTTGTGTTAATTTTTACTTACAGAACTCCCACACTCTATTTTTCCTCCTCGTCTTTATTCACATGCTCATTCGTAAAAGTGAATCCTCACCCCCTCCTTCTACACCTTGCTCACTTGACTCGTCCTCCAGACTTCATTGTAATAAGGAAACCTTCCCTGAGAGCCTGAATCATCCCCTACCAGGACTGAGTGAAGTCTGGATTCCTGTAAGATGCTGCATTCACCTCTATCTTGGCATTTGTCACACTGCAATTTAATTACCAGTTTATTTGTCCATCTCTCCCTCTACCATATAAGCTCTATGAGGGTAGAGACTGGGACTTTCCTATCATTGTACCTCCAGTGCTTTGCCTAGTAGAGATATTCAGTGAATAAATGAACAAATGAACAAACTTAATAATTTTAAGGTCCCTCCCTGTTTCTAAAAGTTAATAACTCTGCTTTGTTTTTAGGTTTCTTTCAGAACTTTGAACTCAATATTCATCCCATTTCTGAAAATTTATGTAAGTGACCTTCACACCATGATACATAAGAAGTTTCTGAAACCAGATAGAAATTGCATTTTATAGGGCCGAGCCCGTGGCGCACTTGGGAGAGTGCGGCGCTGGGAACGCAGCAGTGCTCCTGCCGCGGGTTCGGATCCTATGTGCGGATGGCTGATCACCGCTCACTGGCTGAGCGTGGTGCGGCCGGTCTCAAAAAAAAAAAAAAAAAAAAAAAAAAAAGAAACTGCATTTTATATGGTACAATTTCAGTGAAACCCTACTATTGTATACAAGATGGAGATAAGAGATATATATTTCTTAACTCTCAAAGAGTAAGCAGAAATTTTTTTAAGTATTTGAACTTGAGATAATGCCATTCATTTTCTGTAAGCTCACATTTTCTTTATAGATTTCTTATTTTTTATAAGTATAGTATAGATTGGTACTTTTTTCTGTGTTTTCTGTTCTGATGCCTTAATGCTTAGAGACAATACTAAATTTGGTGAGAAATTTACATAGTATACTCCTAAATGCTGAATAATATGATGAAAATAATTTGTGAGAATATCGCTATTGTTTCTTGAAGGAAGGTTGTTTCTGCTTTCAGTCTCAATAATTTTACATTTATAACTGACAATGTTTTCTTATATTCATCTACTGGTTGTCTTATCTTTGTCATACAGTATCACTGTGTCTGTACTGACTTACTTTCTAACTGTATCATGAGAATAAATAACTTCGCTTCCTCAAATAAATTTCCCAAATAAATTCTAAATTTTGTGGGATTATGGATTGTGTCTTACACAACTTTTGATTTCCTTCAGAACATCTAGACAGGTACAGAGTAAGTTCTCAATAAAATATGAATAATCAAAACTTTAGATTTAGAAATCATCTACTCCCTTTCCATAAATAATGGTATTTAGATTACATAAAACCAAATAAACATTAAATCAGGGGTCAGGAAATTATGGCCACAGGCAGTTCTGGTCAGTTACCTATTTTTATAAATAAAGTTTTATTGGCACATAACCACTCCCATTTATTTACATATTATCTCTGGCTCCTTTTAGCCTAAAATGTCAGAATCGAGTAGCTGTAACAGGGACTGTATGGCCTCTAAAAGCCTAAACTATATATTTACTATCTGGCCCTTTCCAGAAAAACTTCACAACCCTCTGTTCTAATCACTTCACTGGTGAAGAAACTCAGGCTCAGATAAATGACTCGTCCAATTGTGTAGCTGAACCTATCCACTAAACATACCTCTGTCAGATGCTTTTGCCAGATTAAATACTTGGTGAAAATAAAGATATTTTAGATTATATAAAATCAATAAACAGTAAAACCACAAATTAAGGTGGTTATCAAAAGATCTTTAAGGACTTATATTAACCTTAATCAAACTATAAATATTATTTTTCTAAATTAAGGTAGTATCAGCTAGTCTCTGTGTATATATGTAAATGTATGTATATTTAGTTATATATATATTCAGTAAATTAATAACAGATGTATTAATTTATATTTAGAATTTATTTATACACACACACATACACACAAAGATTACTATCAGAATATCATTAATTTTATAAAAATACCAAAAAATAAAGTCCAAGTCTTACAGCAGAGTTCTAAAAGATGTTGAAAGCAATAAGTGTCAAAGAAAATGCATTTAAAATGGACCACATTGACCTCACATGCTATTCTGTTAAGATATGAACAGCTTTTAAAAAAATATCTCACTGGCAATAAGAGGAAAAACAAATAGTGTGTCCCATCCCCCAGCTTTCATCCTGTCTCAGGGCAGTGAAGAGCTATAGCGGAAAGTCCATGAGAATCACTTCTTCAATCAGTGTCTATTAATTCAGCAGACTCTGGTTTTCAACAAGTTACTCGAGTCTGGATTTCTGTATAAGGAATCATATAAAAACTGGATCAGAAATATTCATAGTATTATATACTAAGCTTCACTTAAGCTGAAAGCGTAAAGAAATAAGAAGAGAGAAAAATGCCCCATGCTTAAGACAAAAAGTGAATTCAATAAGCCTAAACTGCTGTCAGATTTCTGTTCCTGTCAGCAAAGGACCTTTATCATAGATATTTCAGGTAGCAAAAATGATTGATATTTCCCCAGAGTATCCTACATAAATGCAACAACATAGACACCCTTGGAGTAGAATAAATTGTACCTGGCAGTATATCAGAGAAGCTGCAATTGGTCAACCATACACAAGAAAAGGATGGAGGCAGGCAGGAAAATGAAATGTGGATACTTAATAAATGTTTGATACAGTTGATGAGTCCCCCATCACAAGTCACCAGCCATTGAGTCAGCTTATTTTAGTAAAGGGTCATAACCATTGACACAGAAAGAGATGGAAGAGAGGAAGAATAAAACAAACTAAATTAGAATTAGTCTGGAGCAAAGATCAGGACAGAATATTTACCTGGACAAGGCCAACATAGAGACATAATTATGCATCAACAACCCACACCATATCATACAAGCATAGCTGCCTGCAAAACATGAATGTCTATTTGCATTCCCCAGTCAGGGCACGAACTGCATGTCTTTTTCCCTTAGAGATTCAGCTACTGGAATCTTCCTCCTATTGAGTTGCTCAAGACTGTTTGGATCTTGCCAAATGGAGCAAGCGGAATGACTCAGCCACAGCTGCCCTGACATCTATTCACTCCTCCTCCTGAGATCCTGTCTCTTCTCCACTTTTCTACCAAAGACACTAGTGGACCTACCAGCTAGTAGTGTTTTGTGCAAATGGCTGACGTCTTCCTCCCTTAGTTGCTTCTGGTCTTAGGATGAAAAATAAAATAAGTCATCTTCAACACACTATTACCTTGAATACTTCTCTTGAAGAAGGCCTTACAGCCCTCACAGGACCAGACCCCATAATGGTAGCCTGAGGCATAGTCATTGCACACTGCACAGTAGCGGGTCTCCTTGGTGGACTCCATGGCCAAACTTCCTTTGTCACTGCTACTGGCCAATCTCTCTCTGCTACCCTGACGTCGATTATCTGCATTTGGCCTGGAAAAAGAAAAAAAAAAAAAAAAAACAGTAAATCCATTAACATTAGGTAACATTAGAAAAGTGAAACATGCACTTGCCTCTAAAGAGTAAGAGGCTTGGGTGATGTAGCAGATCCACTTTATTCTGACATTTTGAAATAATGAATCATAATGTAAACTAATCTTTCATTACCTCTTGCCGTCTGTTGCAGCAAAAGGTGTTTGCCTATTATATTAGCCTTGTGGGGAAATTGTTTATTGCAAACTTGCTTAAAAAACAGACTGCCTACACCTATTACCCAGAAAAATGACAAAATGAAATTAGCTGGTTTCCGATAGACTTATTTTCTCAGGGATTTACAATTAATTCAGAACCATTAGAGACCAATGCTCATTCCAATTCTAGACCATACTAAGGGTCTTCTGGAAACAGAGACAAAGCATGAAACAGCTGGAGCATGTGGAACTCAGATGAACTGATGAAGAACACAGAACACATGTCAAAAACATAACAATTCAAATTTTTATGTCATTGTTACCAGGTAACCCTGGGTATCAGTTTTTCTAACTTCATTCTATAATTTGAGGATACTATTCTTTAATATTCAATACTCCTCTTTCAGAGCATGCAGAAGAAGAGCAAAGGAACCCAGAAGATTACACCAACAACATGGATGAACTTAGAGAAAATCATGTTAAGTGAAATAAACCAGACACAGAAAGAGAAATACTGCACATCTCCACTCATCAGTGGGAGCTAAAAAAAAGAAAGAAAGGAAGAAAGAAATATACTATAATATGTTGAACCAGAAGATTACACCAACAACATGGATGAACTTAGAGAAAATCATGTTAAGTGAAATAAACCAGACACAGAAAGAGAAATACTGCACATCTCCACTCATCAGTGGGAGCTAAAAAAAAGAAAGAAAGAAAGAAAGAAATATACAATAATATGTTGAACTTTCAAAAGGAGAAAACAGAACTGAGGTTACCAGACCTGGGAAAGGGGGAGAGGCAGGCAGGGGAGCAAGGAATTGATAAAGAGCCACAAAAAATGATTACATTGTATGATGTTGAATATACTAATTATCCCGATATGAGCATCACATATTTCACACAGGTATTGATATTCAACTCTGTACCCAACAGATATGTACAATCAATTGTTTTGATTAAAAAAGAAAAGGAAAAATAAAAAGATTTCATGGAAGAATATCCCAGAAAGGAAACTGAAAATGAACAGTAAGAAAGTTCTAAAAGAACCAAGAAAATGGGGAAGTAAAAAGCTTTAAGAAAAGAGAAAGCTTTAAGGAGAGAGTGGTCAATAATGCCAAAAAAGGCAGAGAATCCCAATAAAACAAGGACTGACAAAATGAATTTTGATTTGACCAACAGGATGCCTAGTGCAGAGCTTCAGTAGAGGGGACCAGCCAAAATCCAGAGGGTGGAATATGAGAAAATGAGGAGTGAAGGCCGTTCCTTGGAGAACTTGGGTGAGAATGAGAAGAGAAAGAGACAGGGTGGTGGCTAAAGAATGTAAGACAAAAGAGGATGTTTAGAATGGAAGACACCTGGGAAGGCCTCTTGTAGACTGAAGGCAATAGACCAGTAGAGAGGGAAGGTTTGAGGGCACAGAGAAGGGGTTAAAAGAGTAAATTCAAGAAGGGAACTATAGCATTCAGGATTAAAGGCACAGGACAAGGAACAACCTCAATGAAGACACCTTGAAGGAGAATGGAAAAAAGGAGATAAAGAAGGAGGCAAGGATAAGTTTGCATCTCATCCAACCAGGCATAGGAGCAGAAACCATACTGGCCCAGGATTTGCTAGGCATGAACAACCAAATAATGGTGGTATAAGAGAACTGAGGGTACAGCGAGAGCCCAGCACAGTGCCTGGTATGTACCTGGGACTCAATAATATATTTAAATGAATGTGGAGAGTGTTCGAAGATGTATAGGAAAGAGAGGTAGACAAATACTGGAAGGATAGATGGAGCAAAAGTTCCTATGAGATTTTTAAAAAGAAATAATCCTAAGATAAGATACATAGAAGAGAGAGCTCCCGAGGTCTCTTGTTTAAGGAAGCCCATGCTTCCTGCTTCTAGTCCCCACCCAAATAACCAGGCCATACCGACTCTCACCGGTTCTACCCTTCATAAGCCCTGTCTCTCCTTTCAGCTCAAATTTTCTAACTTTTCCTTGCTCTTTTCACTCATGAGTATTGTCCACAATTCTGTGCTGGTGATTCTCAAACTACACTCACCATAATATTCACAAAATATCAGCTCCTTGGGTTGAGTATGTCTGACTTTGCCAATTTTTTTCCATTTTAAATAACTTAGCTCTGAGGTTGGCAGCCTCAAATATGACTTCTTTATTTTTTAATGATCCTTACAGAGCACTGGTTCAGAGTTTTAAATTCTAGTTGATATTCTGTTACCCATCTCTTTCCATTTCATCACCATGCTGTCAAACTTCCCCCCATCAACCTAAAATCATTTTACTGTTTGTTCACTAATGTCTTATGCATGATTCAAGTCAGTAGAAAGCAGCTGTGAATATTTAACTACAGAAACTTAGTGCCTTTGAGGGTGGGAGGGGATGTTTAGCAAGTATAACACTGACAGATTCAGTATCTTATAAACCTTCTTAATTGTTACAGTCCCAGTACCTAGCTCAGTGCCCAGCACACAGCAGGCATTCAATATGTGTTTGTTGAGTGAATAAGTGAGTGAATGAATAGTATATATACGGGAAAAAGTTCCAAGGTATCACATATACTCCCATCTATCCCTGCATAATAAAACACTGCATTTTTTAAAGTTGTGGTAAAATACACATAACAACATTTACCATCTTAACCACTTTAAGTGTACAGTTCAGTAGTGTTAAGAATATTCACACAGTTGTGCAACCAAACTTCAGAACTTTTCCATCTCACAAAACTGAAACTCTATACCCATTGTTAAATAAAAGTTGTAGGAGGCCATTGATTTGGACCAGGCTCCTGTACTGGGCCCAACAGAACAAACCAATATGGAGTCATTCACGCTAAATGGAATTAATTAACTTGGGAGTGTATTCATGTACAGCTGAGCCTTGGCTAGTTACAGCAGCTGAGTTTAATCAATTGTAGGCGGTTAACTGATTCAAATAAGCTGTAACCAATTAAGTTGTTCTTATTGCCACAATTTCATTTTCTGTCCATAAATACTGCCAGGCCACGTTGAAGCTCAGGAGTTCTGTTCTGATTCTGAGGGCTGCCTAACTCGCAAATTGTTGTTGGGTTTTTCTGCTCAAATAAACTGATAAATTTAAACCTAAGGTTTTTCTTTTTTAAAACCATTAAACAATGACTTCCCATTTCCTCCTTCCACCAAACCTTGACAGCTACTATTCTACTTTCTATGAATTTGACTATTCTAGATACCTCATATAAATGGAATCATAGAGCATTTGTTTTTTTGTGTCTGGCATATTTCATTTAGCATAATGTCCTCAAGCTCCATCCACGTTGTACCATGTGACAGAATTTCCTTCCTTTTTAAGGGTGAATAATATTCCATTTATGTGTATGTATGTGTATGTGTGTGTGTGTATACACACACACACACACACACACACACATATATATATATATACATACATATATATATATATATATATATATATATATATATAAAACACATTTTGTTTATCCGTTCATCCATTGATAGACATTTGGGTTGCTTCCACCTTTTGGCTATTGTAAATAATACTGCTATGAACATGAGTATACAAATATTTCTTCAAGATCCAGTTTTTTCATTCTTTTAGATATACAAGTATACCCAGAAGTAGAATTGCTGGATCATATGGTAATTCTATTTTTAATTTTTCGAGGATCTGCCATATTTTTTTTCATAATGACTGCACCATTTGACATTTGCACCAACAATGCACAATTAATTTCCCCATATCCTCACCAACACTTTGTATTTTGTTTGTTTTTTAGAGTAGCCATCTGTGAAGGTTAATTCTAGGTGTCAATTTTATTAAATTAAGGAATACTGAAAAATCTGGTAAAGCTATCTTTTTAGGTGTGTCCATGAGGGTGTTTCCAGAAGAGATTAGCACGACAGCCTTAGTGGACTAGGTGGGAAAGATCCACCCTCAATGTGGGTGGGAACCATCCAATCCTCCAGGGCCTGGAGAGAACAAAAAATGGAGAAAAAATACAAATCTCTCTATCTGCTGGAGCTGGGAGTCACTCTTCTCTCCTGTCCATGGACATCAGAGCTTGAGACTCTTCAGCTTTTAGATCCCAGGACTCAGACCCAGAACACCATCCACTTCCCTGGTTTTGAGGCCTTCAGATTTGGACTGAGCCACACTACCAGCATCCAGTTTGCAGATGGCCTATCATGGGACCTCTCTTCACAATCACATGAACCAATTCCCCTAATAAATCCCTTCTCACATATTTATAACATATCCTATTGATTCTGTCTCTCTAGAGAACCCTGGCTAACACACCCTCCTAATGAGTGCGAAGTGAATATTGCATTTTTTTAAGGTCTCCTTTTTCATGAATTCCTCTCTTACCAGACATTCCCAATCCCCACAAACTTGAAATAACTTATCCCTGTTCTGAATTCTAAAGCAGGTTTTTCTTTACCTCTTTTCTTCCACTTATTACATTATTCCTTCAATTAATTCATTCTCATCTCCACTCTGTCTGCAAAGTTCCTTGTGTCTCATTCACCTTTGTAACTCCAAGCACTCAGAACATAGTGCCTCACCCAGAATAGGGACTCAGTAAATATTGATATCAAATAAATTAATCAATGACTGAACCAATAAAGTGATAATTTTTACTGTATAAATGGAACATGTAAATAATTTTTAGAGGTATAATATGTAAATAGTGTTTTTTAAACTATCTAAAGTAAATGATATAACGGCAAAAGTCCATGTTCACCAGAAGTAGCAGAGATGTATGCTGTCAGCCACCTGCCATTCACCCACAATTTATTTTTTAGATAACCCCAGATTACTGAAAATAAATAGCAACACAGGGCGTAAAAGCAGAAAGCATCCAAAAGAAGAGGGGGAAATTACCAAGTCATATGTACACAGCATTTTCAATTATCATTCTGGCCCAGCCCTGCTCTATGGAGACTTTCAGAATGTCATGAAAAGGAATATAAACTAGATCAAGCTAAAAAGCAGGTGAGATCTTCCCATGGGCTACAAAGCCCTGTGGCATCTTGAAATAGTATATAGGTTGTCTTGAGTATCCACTGGGCCAAGCTAATTTGGCACACCTGCCTCTAGACAGAGACAATACAGACCAATTTGGCCTAATCATCTTCAGTGGAAAGGAACAGAGTGGGTGGTGCCTATGTCTGGGTTCAGACCTGGCTATAGGCTGGGTAAGGCACCAGTGTGGGCCCAACAGATGGGCCTAGTTACAGGCCCTAGTTGCATGTCTTCTGGCTGCTCTCTTCCTGGCCGTGGCCCACTGCACCTGTCATAGAACTGGCTTTGTTAGCCTCACACATCTTTGGTAGAAAGTGCCTATACCATGTTTAAGTCCACCTTTCTTCCTCCCCCTCAGCCTCAAAGGCCCTTGGGTTTCTCCTTACTTTCACAGAACCAAAATTAATGACCCTTATTTTCACATTCAAAATGTGTTCAGATTCTTCCTTCCTCAGAGGAGGCTTCACAAATCCTAACCAAGTGCTAGCCTTTTATTATAAGTGAAGACTTAACTAATTCTTTAGCAGAATTGTTATAACATCTCCTTCCTTGTAAAATTCTTATCCCTTTCTTATTGAGTTATCACCAAACCTTTACAGTTTCTCATCTTGGGTGCTTTCTGATAAAACTCAAATAAGAAGCTGATTGGTTTACCAAGCTACATATTAAGAAATTAGATGTCCTTCATACTCACAGATACCTTTAAAGATTCTCTGAAAAGAAGTAGGGTAGAAGCTTAAGTGATAAGTAAAGAGATGTTTTGCAGCAGTGACATGTCACTGCAACCATGAAGCACATACGTGGCTAAGGAACCGAGTAACAGCAGGGAAGTGATGCCCAGAGCATGAGAGATCACATCAAAGACAGCAACACCACTGCATCTATGAAACTAGAAACTCAACTGACTTGATTTAGTTCTATTTTCATTAAATTAATTGACTACTAAATATTTCCAAATGGATGCCCCAATGAGATTACATATCCAACATAATTGAGAAAGAAGTCTGAAGGCATTTATATTGGGTCCAATGAGTGGAGACTCTCCTGAACAAGTAAAAACAGAGCATAATAAAAAATATTTGCCAAGAAGATTTTCATTAATCAAGAGAAAAGTTTGAAGCTAAGCATAATCAAATACTGTTGTTTTTCCAACCATAAATAATGGTACCAGCTATCCAAAGGCATTATTCCCCTTATTAGCCAAGCATTTTTTAAAATTTTTAAAGCCTTGGTTTTTAGAGGAAATATTATTGCAAAGCTAAATTAAAAGAAGCAACAGATGTTCACTCCCTAGAAATGTGGTTTAATTAAGTACTAGTGAGGTAACTTCGTAAGGCTCCTCTCCACAAATCAAGTCCTCAAAGCTATGTGCACTCAAAATGGCACTTACAATTTCCAGTCCTACATTTGAGTGATTATCATCAAACGTATGTTCCCCAAATAAACAGTAAACTTCAAGAAGGCAAGAACCATGTCTCCTTTGTAATGCCAAATTTTAATTCCCAACTTTAACCAACACATAGTAGTAGAAATATCTGCTGAATGTACCCTCTGCATCTAACCTATCAACAAATTTAGTCAATTTCTTCAAAACACTCAGCCTATCCTTCTTTGCATTCCTGTTTTTATCATTCTTGCTTGAGATCAATATCCATGTCTGAATTACCAGATTTAGTCTCCTGCCTCCCATCGCTCCTCAAACTCATCCCACAAACCACTGCCCAGAGAATTGGCATAAAATACATTTACCTTTGAATAGCTTCTCATTGCATCTCTCTGTGGATCATTACGTTTTTGGGGTCAGGGACCTGTTTTAGAATATAATGAAAATTCTGAAACTATCTTTTCTGAAAAATACACGTAAACAAATCTCTCAACCATCTGCCTATAGGGCAGAAATAAACTGGGGGAGCAATAAACCAGGAAAACTCAAGTTAAAAAAAAAATCATCACCATAGAGAAATAAGCCCAAATCCTTGAATTCCCTGCACCAAGCAGTATTGGTCTCTTTAGAGCTCTCTAAGCCAAATGTTATTAAATCCTCCTCTCAGGAAGTGCTCACAATATGCTCTCCCACACTCACTGCTTCCCGTCATCGATCCACTGCTTACCTTTCCTAGAAAACCAGACTTCAGTTCCATGCCATCCGTAAGACTCATCCTAAGTATTTTGGCTCACACTGGTTCAACTTTGAATTCGTACAGTGCTTAAAGTCTTCGCCACGTCTCTTGACACCTAGTTAGGCAGCAGCTTCTCTCTCTGGCCACTTCTCCACCTCCGTTTCCTTTGCAGTATTCTCTTCCTTCAGCAGGCTCCTAAATGTCAGTGTGCCCCAGGGTTCTGCCCTCAGCTCTCTGCCATTCTCAGTGGACATCTGCTCTTTGCGGGATCTCAGCCACTTGTGTGGCCACACCCAGCTGCCATCCCACACCCTCTTCTGGCTTCAGAACTATATACAAATTATCTATGCTGCACACTCTGCACCTCCTTGTGAATGAACCAAAGAAACCTCAAATATAATACATGCAAAACTAAGGTCAGTATCTTTCCCAGAATGCCTGCTTCTACTCCTGCATTCCCAATTTGGCCCTATGACCCACCTGATGCATTCAAGCATGCCGCTCCCTCTGCCTGGAACACCCTCCCACTCCCCTGAACAACTCCTATTTATCCTCCTGTCCTGGACTTAAACTTAATTTCCTCCAGAGAGTTTACCAACATATCAGGCCAGGTTACACGGTCCTTGGACTCTACCTATTATCAGAGATCTTTTCACTCCCTTACTCTAAACCCTTGGCAGCTTCTTACCACACCAAGAATAACATTCGAAGTCCTTTCAGTGGCCTGGAAGACCCAGCATGATCTGTCCCCTGCCTGTCACTCCTTCCCTAGCTGGCCCCGTTCCAGGTACTAATCACTGTGCTCAACACACACGCCCAGTGCTTCCTATTCCAGTGTCTTTCTCCATGGTGACACTTCCTCACTTCATGCAGGCTTGGTTGCCTTTTCGGATAGGCTTTCCTGATCGTTCTAAACTAGTCTCCTACTTCCTTCTACCCTTTACCTGGTTTGTTTTCTTTATAGTACTTACCACCACCCAACATCAGACCAAATTTTAGTGTGTTTATTATATTGTCTATTTTCCCCACAGAAATGTAAGCTTCAATGCCCCTAGCACCTCGACGAGAGCCTAGCACAGGAATAATTGTTGAAGAAACAAGCACATACACAAAAGACTGACACAACAGACCGCCACTGTGCCCTGTTTACTACTATCTGTCTTACACCATATGCCACAACCTCCGCCACTGCAGGGACTACGGCTACCTTTCTAGCCATCGTCTCCTAGCCATCCTCAGCATCTGACACACAGTTAAATGATTAATAAACATTTGCCATCTGAAGGAATGTATGGACATGGTGAGTCCTCTCTCGGCCCTCCCTCCCCAACTCCACGCCTGCCATGGCCCCACTTCCCAAACCTGTCCTCCCCATTGCAGCAAGAGCTAATCATCTTAGGATATCACGGGCCTCCTGAAATCCACGAATGTCTCCCCAAAAGACTTCAGTCTAAGACCTGCCGGCCTGCAGGAGAAACGCAGACTCCTTAGCATCCACCGATTGTGACCTGGCCACTGTCTCCCTCTCCAGCCTCACCCCTCCCGTGATGGTTAATTTCATGTGTCACTCTTCCCCATCTCTGGCCTTTGCCTGCACTGTTCCCTATCTTGGCCAAAAGGTGAAAAATCTCCTGAATGAAAATCCCTCCTTCTCAGGTAGCAATCACTGACTTTATCAATAGAATTAACATGTGCCACTGGAGTGTCACATATATAACTTAACTGAAGTCCTCTTTATCATTGTATAACTGTGTTCACTACAAGCTTCCAAGGAAGAGACACTAGTGTACACAGTATGACAAATAGCAGGTGTTTGATAGATGGTTGTAGAATGAGTTAAATTCCATGTTCCATATTGTATGTCTAGCCTTCCCAACTAGGCTGTAAGCTTTTCAAGAGTATGGATACTATATTCTAAGTACTTGTATCACCCCCAAAGCACCTGGCATGGTACTTTGCACATAGAAAGTATCCCATAAACACTTACTGAATAAATTAATCAATAAAGAATTAAAAACAACTTTGTAAGAAGCACAGCTGAGTCTGTTACTATAACAGAATGATGTATCAAGTTAACGAGGAGCCAATCACTGGTGCTTGTATGTACAAGAACACAAAAATGAATCTGCACGCGGCTTCTTGTGTACCTCTCTCTGATTAAAATATCAGTACGGATGGGTATAAGCTGGAGGTGGTTTGTGTCCGTGACCAGAATGTACCTTGTGGCTATTTCTAATTTCTATACAATTTTCCATTTAGATTTTTATATAATCTCTATTTTTTATGGAAGTAAATAGATGTTCTTAAAAGAAATAAATGAGAATGGAAAAGAAGAGACTCAACCTAAAATGGTAAAGTTTGGAGAGGAAGATCCTGAACCTCACTTGTAGAAAAGCTCAAGTTAGATGAGTCCTATCACCTTTTGGGTAACCCCCTAAACCAGGTGGTAGTTATGTTCTGGGGTAGCCAAGTTAAAAGTTATTTTCTGCATGACACAATAGGTCCTTTCAACCCTTTTGGAAATTCCTCTGGCTCCTCTACACTGTTTATCTGAAAATGTATCTATCTCTTGCCTCATACTATCCATTTAATGAGTTTGATTTTTATTTTTATTTATTACACGTTTTAGTTAATAAACAGAGACAGATAATGCTCTTCCCGTATCTATCTCTTGCCTCATACTATCCATTTAATGAGTTTGATTTTTATTTTTATTTATTACACGTTTTAGTTAATAAACAGAGACAGATAATGCTCTTCCCTAAAAGGTAAAGAAGGAAACTCCTTCCAAAAACTGACTGGCGATACACACAGTTCAAGGCAGTCCAAGGATAAGGTTATAGCTGCTACTTTGGCTTCTGCCCAAAGTTCAGACCACACCCTAGACTTCTGGAAGGCCCTGCATTACCCTTGGTTTAAGACAACAAAAGGATCTGGCTGAGTAGGCAAGCAAATTTTCACATTAAATAGTGGTGGCAGACACTGTTTTAAGTGCTACACATGTATTGATTCATTTAACCCTTAAAACTACTCTAAGCAGTATAATTATAACTCCAGTTGTTTTAGAAATGAGGAAACCAAGGCATAGAGAGATTAGGCAACTCACCAGAGTCATACAACCAGGAAACAGTAGAGTCAAAGACCCAGGCAGTCTGAACCCAGAACCTGGGCTCCCCACAGAGGGCAGAACCCTTGGGAACTCTACCCAAAGGTATAACAAGCCAAGGGCAAAGTATTTCACATCTGGGAAAAATGTCATTGCCTTAGATCTCATCCCTAAACTCATTAATATTAAATACCATTAGAAATCGCCTGCAATTATTTATTACAAGGCCAGAAATACTTTTTTGAGGGAAAATGTTAATTTCTAGCGCAAAGGTTGAGAACCCTATTGAGTTCCGTGAAAACAAAGTTAATGGAGCTAATAGTCATACAAGAGAATGGCTTGATGAAAGTTTGAATATTTCCTAAAAATATGATTACAGAAAATATCTATTTTAACCACAAACAAATAGAAAATGATGTGTCATTAATGCTCATACACAAGAGTTCTGAAATTCTTTAGGCACAAGGAACATTAGCATTCACCATTCAAAATTTAAGGCTCTCTATAAAATGTCAAGAGGTTTTCTCACTCACTTAAGAAAAAATGTCTCCACCCCAAAATACAAGCAAGTGTTGATTTTTCGCACTAATGGGAAATAAGAATAGCCAGGCATAAAGTTCCCTTAAAACCCCATTTAGTCGATATCTTTTTATCTTTTACCAGTTACTAATGTGTAACCAAATGACCCAATTTGAGTTTCATCACCTATCCTTTCTCTACTCACACTGATCTGTTACAAGTGCTAATGAACAGTGAGGTCTAGGAGCCCAAAGATGCAGGAAACAAGGCAAGAGCTAAGACCAGAGAGAGAGAGAGAGAGAAAGAGAGCACTGCAGTTCGACGCCCCACTAGAGGGGGGAAAAAAAAGTCTGATTTCCAGTCTAAGTTCCATAGAAAATATGACAGCACATTAAAAAGAAATCACCTACATGCAGAATTATTAAGAAATGCATTCATTTATTTAACATCACTGAGTAAGCAGCTACCACCCATGAGCAGCCAGGGAGTGTACCAGGATGAAGGACAGACACAAAAGGAGGAGAGTTGGGGGGAGCGGTAGGGGAAGGAACGCAGAAGGAAGGGAGTCCAGCCTCTGCTTGGAAAGCAGACACTCAAGGAAGAAGGCTTGGCCCTTTGGGAAAATGCACTACAGGCAAGAGTCCAAGACCCACTAACACTAAAGCACAGAACTCCAAATGCCAAAACAACGCTGCTTAAACACTGACCTCGGGCCTGCTTTTGAATGTGATCTATGAATCATTTCATTTATGATCCTACCCAAGAGACAGGACCAATATTTCATCACATAACAAGTCCACGAAAACATGTCCAAAGTTGCAAATGGAAATTTTTACCTACAAAATATTTGGGAATCTGAATTCCATTAGTGATTGCATTGCAGCAAATGTGATAAACTTAGGATAAAGTAAGGAGGGCAGGGTATTGTGGTGATAAAGTTTTAGACTGAGTCAGTACTCTTGAGTTCCAAACAAAAAGCTGCCAATGTCACCTTGCATAGCTTAGGCAAGTCAGCAAAATTCTGTGGGCCTCAATTTCCTTATCAGTAAAATGAGAAATTACAACTATGTTTCCTAAATTCCTTTCTGACTCTACAACTATGTGAACGTCATTCTACCCCATGACTCTGGGACCAGCAGTAACATCTGTAGCCAGCTAGAACTTCAGTGGGTCCCATGAGGGCACGGCCCATTTTTCAAACTCTTTTCTAAGAGTAATAAAATGCCTAAAAGGGCTGGCAGGTTAGCTCAGTTGGTTAGAGCATGGTGCTGAGAACCCCAAGGTCCAGGGTTCAATTCCTGTACCGGCCAGCCACCAAAGGAAAAAAACATGCATAAAAGATGAGTTCGGAAGATGCAGTAGCACTGAATTTAAGTGTCCTTGGCACTCCCATGACTGATTTACGATGACAAGCACTCATTCCACCAGAAGTGGCTATCAGTGATTGTCACTGTGTTTCTTACTGCTAAAATGACTTTCTCACAAAAATGTCACTTCTCTAGTAAGAAGCATGAGAAAACAGGAAGGAAAACTAGAGTAAAGGGAGAGACAAAGAAAAAGGGAGAAGCACTTCTGTGTATTTGACATTTTCTTACTTCACTAAGCTCTATCGACAATGATTGAGGATTGGGAACTTGAATAGAAGAGAAACCAGCGGAGATGTCAAAGTCAAACATGATGCACCCATTGTGGTACTGCCCAAGTTAGCACACATGGCTGGAAAGAGTCCAAAGTAAATGAACAATTCTAGAAAAGGAGACAATTTAGATATGGTGTGAAATGAGCAGGATCTTTTGCACAGAACAGCTTAATCACCAGCAAGGTCTAATTTTTAAGCATAACCACAGACTAGAAATTTTGACACTTCTGGGTAGGTGCTATGGGCTCTCTTAGATGCAAAAGGTAAAACGAAATCTTCAGGGCTATTCTTCTTTGATTTTCCTACCCAACCTACAGTAAGCAAACTCAAAGAGCAACCTATTCTTTTGCTACTGACACGACAAAGAAAAAGTTTTGCTTACTTCTAAGAAGACATAGTAGATCCTTCTGTAGTGTAGTAATAATAACATTTGTAGATAGTGTCATCTGGAGATGCTGGGAACATATACAGGGATACGTATAGAGCTGCAAGCTATATGGTTCTCATGGCAGGAGAAGGTTGGATTGACATGTGCAATACGCCCCACCAAGGGCAGTGAGTCTGTAATTTGCTTGGAGTTCTGGAGTTCGGACATGCTATCATTACCTCTTAGACTCAGGGTGACAATTAAAGTACTCTTGGAAAACCTTATCCTGCTGCTGCTTCACCCACCTTCTGTGCACTTTGCAGTCCAGCAACCAATTAAATGCTATTCCCCAGTCTGCCAAGCTTCTGCTCACCTTCATCCCTTGGCTCATGTTGTTTCCTGCCAAGAATACCCGTTTCCAGCCCTTGCGAGTCTGGAGAATACCTGACCACATTCAGGTCACCTTCACTCTGCTCCCTCCATAACTCATACCTAGACCTTCTGGGCCCCCCTCATATCTCATTGCAACCCGTGGTTACACAGGTTTCTTCCCTATTAGACCGTGGAATCCTTGTGAGCAACACTTTATATAGAAGAGGCAGCCAATAAATCTTTTGAATTTATTCAAACTGAAGTGAATTCAATTATGTGGAATTAGTTACATGATATCCCTTAAAATAATTACAAATACCTCGAGAGTTGAATACATTTGTCCTGATATGTGCCTAATTGCCTGCCCAAATTTCCTGTAGGCAAGAAAAGATAATACAGCAAAAGAAATTTCAAGTTTGGATAAGCCCCTCCCAGTCTACCAGGATTTTCTAAACGACCATCCAAGGGACCTTAGAACAAGTTGCTTAACATGTAAGTAACTCTGTGTCATTTTCCTTATTTGAAAATAAAAATAATAGCATTTTCTTTACCTGGACAGTTGATGGTATTGGATGATGTTTATAAAAAGAAATTAAAAATCATGAAGGCAGATGCCTGATGTTAGTCTTCAAAGCCTACTTTGAAGTACGTCTATAGTAGTCTTTCAATAAATGTCCTACACTGAAAAGGATCTTAATTACTGCACAGTCCCTGACTCCTCTCTCACATGCCACATCCAACCTGTAAGGAAATCTCATCGGCTCAACCTTGAGAGTATGAATCCATTCAAATTTTTGATATTTAGAGAAATAATGTTAACTTTTAAAATATAATGGTATTATAGCTATGTTTTTAAAAATAGTCCTCATCGTTTAGAAATGAGCATGTAAATATTTACAAGTAAAACATAATTGTTGACACTGGGTGATGAGTACATGAAGGGTCATTATACTCTTCCATTTCTGTAAAGGTTTGAAAACTTTCACGATAAAAAGTCAGATCAGATCATTCCTCTGTTCAAAACCTTCCATGGCATCTCCAGCTTAGAGTGAAAGCCAGAATCCTGACAATGGCCCACCAAGGCCCCCCGGCTTTCATTCCCATGCTCCTCTCCTTCCTCCAGCTGCTGATGCCACTCCAGCCATGCTGGCCTCTCCGCCTTACACACACCAGGCATGTCCTGCCTCAGGGCCTTTTCATTGCTGTGCCCTCAGCCTAAAATGCTTTTCACCAGGATATACTCATTGTGCCTTTCCCTCCCCTGTTTCAAATCTTCACTTTAATGTCACCTTTGAAATGGAAGCTTTTCTAATGTGTCTGATGTGTTAACCAATCTATTCCTGTGCCAAGAACAGTGCCTGGCATAGAGTAGATGGTCAATAAATATTTGTTGAATGAATGAATGAGCAAAGTGAGTCATCCCTCCATTGAAGCTGGCTGGAGGTTTTACATCAACAGAGTGAGGCAAGAGCATGGCCAGCAAGCTACACTGATCACTGTAAACCAGGCTGCCAGTGGTGACTTCAATTACTCCCAACAAGAGGTAAGAACAAGGATCCAAGATGGTACCCAGGAAGTCAACAAAGTTAACGCGGCAAAGTTTTCTAGAGCCTGAGTATCAGGTAGGCAGCAGACAAAGCTACCCTATTATTCTGGAAACACTGGTGCTGCAGGCCTCCAGCTCAGGTTGGCATATTCTAGCCTCTGCATTTGAAGAGCTTCCTCTCATTTCTAGACACCATGCTCTGAGGGTTTTGTCTAGATGTGGAACCAGGAGCAATCTGAGATCTCTGAGGATAAAGGCTCAGACTCCTAGCCTCTACCTCATTTACTCTATCTTTCTACAAGACTTGGCCTTGCTCAGAGGAAAATCAGCATCATATATCTTATAAGTGGTATTCATAACTTTATATTTAGCTCAGAAATCCTCTTGCTGACTCTCCTGCTATAGTCCTCCCAGGCGTAAGCATGCTGTGAAGCCAAGAACAAACCAGCCAGCCAACTTTCAATTCACTGCCTCCCCGTCCCCAGTGCCCTGCTCAAACCCAGCTCACATCCCATGGGGTAAAATCACTCAGCGGTAGCCACTCATCTCAGCTGCCACCAGCTAAATAAAGCAACAAGTTTCCGAAGTACCTGAGAATCCTGGAGAACACATTTCCAGCCTAGCTCCACCTCTTACTCCCAGCTATGCCTTGGAGGGTGCCTCAGGGAGTTCTTTAATGTCCTTGGGTTAGGACTGAGTAAAAAGAAATATTTCAGAGAACTTGGGAATTCTCACTCACATTCCTTTCCCCATGGTCTCATCAAAAAGACTTCAGAGCATGTCCCCCCAGAAAATTACTCAAGCACAGTTATCTGACTTATGCTCAAACAACTGCCAGAGCATTTCCATACCTCACTGACTTCCAAGCATATCCTTATTCACAACACAGCCTCTGTTTCTTTACAAACCACCCGCCTCCCCCATGCCACAAGCCCATTTGTAGCCATGCATCCCCTCCTGCGGGGCAAGCCATCCCCAATGCACTTCAGTCAGGCTCAAGTTCTCCTGCTGTCCGTCAGCCACCCCAAAGTGTTGCAGACTGGACAGGTGGACCAGGGGAGTGCAGATGTCATTAAATGTTTTATCTAGATAGGAGGTGTGCTTTTTTCTTCTAAATCTGTCACACATTAGAAAGCATTTTGGAGGGGCTGGCCCGGTGGCGCACTGCTACAGTGCACCACTTGGGAGCGCGGCGGCACTCCCGCCGAGGGTTCGGATCCCACATACAGACCGGTTCCCGCTCACTGGCTGAGCGAGGTGCGGGCGCAGCACCGAGGTTTGCGATCCCGTTGCCGGTCCCGGTCCGGTACGGGCGCGACACTGAGGGTTGCGTTCCGTTGCCGGACACGAAAAAAAAAGACAAAAAAAAAAAAAAAAGAAAGCATTTTGGATATTTATTTTTCTGAAGTACTATTTTCTGAAATCCAATAATGCCACAAAAATAAGAAAATTTCCCCAAGACAACCAAGAAAAGTATTGTTTCTATAGTACTCACTATATTCCTCACTCATATAGTTACCTAATTCATAATTCTAAAGGCAAGATCTCTTTTTACCAGATCCTACTCCTTGGTTTTCTTCTCACGCACTGTAATATTTTCCCTTACACCTTAATGACAATCTTTACAGTTATCAATAAGTGCAATTATCTAAATAACAGCTATGTCATTCTACATTTAATATAAACCTATGTCCTCTATAATAATCAATAATAATGACAAAAAGAAATATGTGCAAACTGTATATCAGCAGGCCTCCTTTCCTGGTAGAAAGAGAAAGGCAGACTAGAAGAGGCCACCATAACAGATAATTCACCCTCCAAACATTAAACACATTAAACAGTGAAACAACATGGCTAGGGCTGCCAGATCTAACCAATAAAATGCAGGACACCCAGTTAAACTTGAATTTCAGATAAAAAACAAATAACTTTTACTATAATATTACATGGGACATGCTAAAAAGTGACTTGTTAATTTACCTGAAATTCCAATTTACTTGGGCATCCTATATTTTATCTGGCAACCCTAAATAGGATGATGCTAAGAGAAAGCAATGAGTCCGGCAGCAATTACAGACCTGAGTTCGGGAAAATCAGAAAGGTTAATCATCATATGCTTAACCGTGCTTTTCTCATCAAGACAAAAAAGTCTGTGACATAACCAGGCAATTTTGGAGGTGCACTAACTCTTGGGCCAGTAGGATAT
>NW_007728529.1:247199-258434 GCF_000696425.1 Galeopterus variegatus | reverse complement strand
GTACTTGGGCATCCTATATTTTATCTGGCAACCCTAAATAGAATGATGCTAAGAGAAAGCAATGAGTCCGGCAGCAATTACAGACCTGAGTTCGGGAAAATCAGAAAGGTTAACCATCATATGCTTAACCGTGCTTTTCCCATCAAGACACAAAAGTCTGTGACATAACCAGGCAATTTTGGAGGTGCACTAACTCTTGGGCCAGTAGGATATCACATTAAATTAATTTTCACCTATTTACTACAGTTACCTAGGAGTTAAAAAGACTAATGTACCATCCGATTCAAGTAGCTCATCACCAAAAGGCAGCTCCCTCCCCAGCAACTACCTGGCACAGTACCCAGTACCGCGAGGCGTGCAGCTTTAATTTATCTTCCTCACTTTCTCTCCACCTGCTGCCACTCTCCTTCTTGTAGATCCAATTAGAAAATTTTAGCCTCGACTTTGAGAAGATTAAAATGTTAATCTTCCAAGGAGAAATATCGATTTAGAAAAAGTTGTCATTGACCTAAACTTCCCGTGTACAGCATCATCCGTCTTCAAGGAACCACCAGAATGCAAGATGCTGGGCAAAGGCCTCTCAGAAGATCATGAGGGCAGTTTTGTTTTCAACTCCTTAGTGGAAGTCATTTTGCTAAGAGAATATTAATAGTATTTTCAAAACCAGAAGAAAATACATTTTCACAAAAGAGAAAAGAAATGTGAAGGTCAACCTCAAGAAGTCCATACTAACTTCTCCTACTTCAAATGGTTTTTCTTTTACACATATAAAAGTCATAGGATATTAACAAGAAAATATTTAATTCCTATATGCTCTCTTACAGGGTTGTGAATCGTAAGGCTATTATCTCCTTTTCAAATTTTTAATTGACAATTCTAGCAGTTCCTTAATTCATTAAAAAATTTGAAAGTGAAAAAATGTTATAGTTTTGTTTAATTATAAATCTTCTCCTGATAAATATAAATTTCTATGGAATTAGTTGTGTCGAATCATCTTGGTTTAGCACAGTCATAACCCATCAGCCATGCCCTTTAACACGTTTACCAGGAACATCAATTATACACCAACATATGGTTCCATCAATTACCATTCTTACTAAACTTACATTTCACTTCCCGGAACACTATTAAACTACAAAAGAAAAAAATTAACAGTAAAAAGTATATAACCAACATTGGGTTTAGTAATTAGTCTCAGAGAAGACACATATTTTTCAACATAGGGACTATGTAACCAAAAATCTCTACTGTAACCTGGCTGCTGGATCAAGCACAGATCCAATTATTTTTTTAATTCTGCCAATACTAAAGTGAAATATCTATAATGATATAATGAAATAATGCAAGTTCCATTTTCACATTGGTAATAGTGGAATAAAAATAGTACCCAGCTGCTTCAGAAATCTGAAATGAGAGAGCACAAGTCTCTGGGAAAATCTTCTTTTTCTTTTTTTATAAATAATAGAAATTTATCTCTCATAGTTCTGAAGGCTGGGAAGTCCAAGATCAAGGTGCCAACTGGTAAGGGCCCAGTCTCTGCTTCCAAGAGTCTCAAGGAAAATCTGACAAGGTAATTCCTAACTTTTAAGCCCTAGACACAGGAAAAAAAGGAAAACAAGAAAGGGAATCTTCAATCACAAAGAAAACAAGATACAGTTATTAAAAATGCAAGAAAATAATCTAAATGGAAGTACAGGAAATAAGTCCTCACTAGAGACCTAAAACTGAAGTGGGCAAACAGAGGTTAAAAATTCTGGCATGAACCATATATCAATTAAACAGATGGTCTGTCTAGATAGACACAGCTAGTGTATTCTTTAGCCATAAATACAATTTTGTAGTGACCAGAATCAGGCATTCCCTCATTCCATTTTGCTTGAGCTTCCACGACAAATGCTAGAAGTATAACAATGAATATGGCATGGTCTCTATGCCTTCGGGGAAGAGGGGTTGGCCATGCCTCCACCTGCTAGGTGTGAGGTAGGAGACAGGAGCCAGACATAGAGGGGCTGGTCCTGGCTCTGCCTCTACTAGCTGAGAAACCTTAGGGAAGTCACTTCCCCTCTCTCAACTTCGATTTCTTCACCTAAAATAAAGAGGCAGGAATACAACGTGCTAAGTTCCCTCCTAGATGAAAATACTGTGACTTTATGATTTTATCTGTGCAAAGACAGGATTAGACCAAATAAGCACTATTAATTTTATCCAGATTTAAAATTCTCAGATGGGTTTCACATGCAAAGACATGCATAAGGTTGCTATCAGCAAGTCTTTGCAGGATTTTATTTAATGGCTCTTTTTGATATTAGAAGAGAAAACATCCCCCCCCCTACTTAATGGAAAATTGTTTAAACATGCTTTTAGCAAGCATCATAAAAATAGCCATTTTCCATAAAATTAAAACCAGCAGCCTCAGGACATAGTCTAACATTAAAGCATTGTCACAACTAAAACAAGGACATTATGAGATATTAACAAACCAGCTGCCAAGTAAATTGATCAGTGACAGAAGGCATCCTGTTAATTTTTCTGCATGATTTTGATAGCTAAAAGCTTAAGCTCCAGAGTCCAATTTGTATATTTAGAATCCCTAATCCTCTATTATTGGCTGTGCGACCTTGAGCAAGTCACTTAACCTCTCTAAGTCTTAATTTCTTCATTCATAAATGAGAATAATAATAGTACCAGCCACTTAACACTGGTGTAAGGACTAAAAATGATCACTAAGGTTTTCAGCAAGGAGCCTGGTGTACTATGCTCAAAAAACACTACCAGTGTTCTTATAGTTCTCTGACTCTTAACAATTTACCCTGATTTTGCTAATTCAATAATTCAGCTCTATAATTATTGAGCATTTGTTCTGTCCAGGGAACTGGGCTGGAACTGCAGAGTACCAGGGTAAACAAGACTCAGCTCCTCTTCATAACCTCAGCTGACCTTCTTTGCCTGGCTAAATCCTCATTCTTAAAAATTCAGTTGAGAGTGTCACTTGTTCCATCAAAACTTTCTTAGCTGGCTAGTTAGCTCAGTTGGTTTGAGCGCAGCAACTCTCCAAATGGTTCAGTGTCTCTCCTCAAGCACAATTCTTGTTCTGCTATTTTTTAATCATCTATATACATGTCACCTCTCACACCAGACTATGATCTCCTTGATGACAGATAATGTTTCCAATCTCTAGAACTACCCTAGAATCCAGTACAAGATCAACATCCAATAAAGCATGCTGAGTGAATATATAGATAAATTAATAAAATATCTATGAAATTAATCTATAACGTTAATAAAATCTGTTAAACAGATGGGGGAGACAAATCTATTTACAACCAAAATGAAAGAAATTCTATGATGATGACTACAATAAAGGTACCCCCAAAAAGTGCTATATGAGCACCATATATACTAAAAGAATGCCGGGTGGAAAACTCACCTGGTAAAGGTGGCATTTAAGCTGAGCCTTGACGTCTGAGTAGAATTGACCTCACAGAGATGGGACAAGAAGGAAGAAAGGTACATGGTATAATGGACAGGACTGTAAAGAATAGAAGTAGGAAAGTGCCATTGAACTATGACCTTGAACAAGAGCTTCAGACTGATAGTAGGAAATTGATCAGAATCAAATAACAAGGGTTTGAATGCCATACCATGGAATATGTGTGTATTCTGTGGCTAGCGAGAAGGCACTGAGGGCTTTTAAGCAGAGGAAGGACCAGATTGCGTGTGTGTGTGTGTGTGTGTGTGTGTGTGTGTGTGTGTGTGTGTGTATGTACTTTGGGTAGTAGTCTCTAGCAGCAAGCTGAAAGATTAGAGTTTGAAAGCTCAAAAGCTGAAAAACCCTCAAGGAACTTACAACAGCATTAACAGAGGACAGACCACATGCAGAGAAAGGAGGGAATGATACAATAGAATGGGAACGCTTGTACAAGTTCCTCGACAACTTAGCCATTTCCTAATGTCAAACACAGACTTCTTAGAAGGGCTGGACTCATAGAAAAGCAACTTTGGTTTCATCAATCACAATTGCTGAGCATCAAAAACAAAAAACAAAGAGAGCCCCAGGCCAGTGGGTTGTAGTCCCTCATCATGCAGGCTGAGAACCTGTCAGTCAAGTAATGTTGGCACTGGAGGAGAACCGTGTGCACTCCTAACGCAGGAGTTGCATTTATACCTGTTTCTAAGCTTTCAAAGACTTGCTTTCAGCTGCTAATTCGGGGCAGAGGCACACAAGGAAAAGAGCAGGCTTGGGATTGCACAATGTGGGAAAGGAGCCTGAGCAGACCATGCCCTAGGCTGAAGTGCCAGGCTCATGCCTGAATGCCCATTTCCCTCATCCAACACATCAATCTTTTAAAATGCAAACTTGGAGGTGGGTGGGGGGAGCATTAAAAACATTCTATGTGTGAAAAGAATTCTGCAAATACGGAATGACAGAGGGAGTACAATTGAGTCCTCCTCCACATTAAAGACTTGTTCAAGCATTCAGATTTTCAGAACTTTCTCTGAAGAACCAGAAGGAAAGAGAACCCTATTAGGAGGAAGGCCTGAGGGCTTAAATTACCTTCAATCACCTAAACACTTAACAAAAATGTACTTCTGCAGTCTAATTGGCACAGGTGTGTGTTTGCATCCAAGTTTTAGGCTGTTCCTAATTTGATCTTCATCCCTGCGGCAAAGTCTGCATCCTCCCATTCTTCCTCAGTCTGTCTCCTTTGCCTCTAGCCAATATCAAATGCCACAGCCTACCTCACATCTTATTTCAGAAAGGTGAGGAGTAGAACTTAATGCTCCCATCATCTTCTGGCCACTCCTTTCACCCTATGCTTCTGAAATCCAAGAGACCCAGATGCAGACTTGGAAATCAGGCATATCTGGGTTCAAATATTGCTCCTCAGAGTTGGAATACAGCAAAACCCTGGGCACAGCGCTGGACCTCTCCTACCTCCACTTCCCTATCTTTAAAACTGAGCTAGAATCACTATCCACCTAAAGGTGTAGGAAGATTAATTGACATAACACTTGGAGACACTCTGAGAAATGGCAAATCAGTGGACTACACAGGAGAAAAGCTCCAAGGAGCTGTTCTGTTTGTTTGTTTTGTTTATCTTAATTGCCTACTGCAGTTTCAACCCCAGGGCAATGGTCAGAATCATTAAGATACGGCCCAGGTCTCCATAGTTTTTTCATCTGAAATCATCCTTGATTCTTATGTGCAGCCTGTGTTGAAAAACCGCCCTTGTCGATGCTCCATAAATGCTCACTTCCATCCCGCTTCCTACCCCGTGTTCCTTTTTTCCAAATCACAGAGAAATTCCCTCCTCGCCCTCAGCGAGTCACAGCTTCTCCATAAACTGTTTACCTCGGCTTTGGCTACCTCCCTCTCTAGGACTGCTTCAATTCCAATACTTAATGCCCCTCACTCTTTTTATTGATTGATTGATTTTCACTTATTTGGAGTTTTTTACAGTTGCTTTCCTTTGTTTTTCTAGCACAACACCCGACATGTATTAAGCACTTCAAGAAATACTAGCTTCCTGCTTCCTTTTGGTTGGAAAAGTTTCATGTCTAATCACAATAAGGTATGAAAGTTGGTCCCTTGAAGGCAAAAACAAACAAACACAGGAAAGTTACAAACATTCCAGACTCTCAGAGAGCTCCCGTAGTCACTTGCTCTAGTGTATAGTTCTCAGTCCCCTCCTGAAGAAGTAATAATAAATAATGGTTTGCTATGAGCTGGGCACGTTTTAAGCCCTACTCATTAGAACTTATTTAATCCTCACAGCATCTGAAAGATGTAGGTCCTATTCTGTTTGGCATTTTACAGATGAGTAAACTGAGGCACACAGTTAAGCAACCTGCCAGAGACTACAACTAGACAGGAGTCAAGCCAGGTGAAAAACATAAGCTGCTTAGCTGTCAAACCTGTGTTTTAATCACTCTATTACATAAAATCAATTTTCATTATTCAGAGTTATCACTGCAAACACTGAATTAGCGAATACTGAAACACTGCTCTGCGGGGAAAAAAGGGTAGACTCCTGGGAACCTCTGATCGCAGCATTTTTGTCAACCAATCAAAACATAACCTTGTTTTATGTGCGTGTTCTGTTTAAAATTAATTTATTTAATGTATACTATATATTCACTAACATTGAGCTCACAGCCAACAGCACTATATAACTCATGCCTAAACAAAGCTTATCAAACACATGTATTTTCTACATCCCAGCTTTGCTGCACTTAGAAACACTAGACAGCGCTTCAGCACTATGCTGGGGCGCCTTTGTAAACAGCAAAATCACCAAAAAAAAAAAAAAAAAACAATTAAAAATATAGAAAAAAACATGGCCCTAAATACACCACAAAGGGGCACTTCTTGACAGTATGAGCTGCAAGAAGAAAGCAGAGCATCCGTCTCCTTGTTCAACCTCGGCTGGGAACGTGCACATCGAGTGACTCACATTTTTTCCCACTCTGCACATGTCTACCAAAGACTAAGAAAGTATTGATTTGGGGTTTAAAAATAAGTTTTAGCAAGTAGGCAAACTTGCAAATACAGAATCTGTGAATAATGAGGATCTACTGTACTTGGAATGCCCTGTAGAGTCCTTCTTTCTACTTTTATTCCTGAGGGAGGGAGATTCACAAACTTGCCACATTCTCCCAATGACATCTAACGATCCCTTTATGAATGGCCGTCATCGTCTGCGAGGGACCCGAGTGAATCAGTATAACTGGTGATTCCTCCCTCTACCATCCCTTCATTCAACAGTTTCTCAGGACTTTCACATGCCCTTGTTTGCTGAGCACTGAGAGAAATACAGCAGTGAATAAGACACGGCTTCTGTTTGGACCGGGGCTCAGGGATCCCTCCAATTAGAAATCAAAGAGGCTTCCAAAGCCCCCACAATTTTTTTCCTATAACTGAAGAAAATAACTTCCCAATGTAACTAAATTGTATCTCATACTCAAGTTGAAAAGTACATCCTTTAATCTGAATTGCTTGAAATATTTCTTCAGAGAATAAATACAATCATTTGTAGGGTCTTCCAAAAAAGCAAAAGCCAAAGTCACTATTAAGGACACTTAAAGTTAATGATGTTTCTCACAATGTTGCATTATGAAAGTTTTACCCCCAAAAAATCACCATTTAAAATACTTTCATGATATAAGTAAAATGAATCATGGATGCACTTAACAACTGTTCAAAAATAAGCGATTTTGTTGATTGCGTGGAAAATTACAGTTGGCAGAAATGCCTTGTGCACGTTCACATGGATCTAGAACTTCTGAAACCTTGTCCACTGGGAGACAATAGCCCAAGCCAGAGTTTTAGTTATCCCCATTCCATAAACACACAGACGATTTTGGTGCTAGAATTTCACTCATTCATGCCATCAGATTTCCCAGCTGCTATATGCAACACTGTTATATGAACTGCTGGGAATACAAAAATGCATTTCATGTAATTTTATGTAAATTGAGAACTACTTAATTTGGAACAAGGTAGTCAAATGAATGAATGAACAAACTGTCAAAGCAATTCCTCTAAGTGAAAATTTCTTCCTGGTTTTGTTTAAATTTCTATCCTTAGGAACAAAAAAAAATCACTTTTTGAAATTTTTAATCTAGCTAATGCCACTGAGTTCTGAAGGCATATTCTTACACTATTGATTTTCCCATGGTAGGTAGGAACTCTGTTGAGCCCTGTTCCAAACTTCATTAAAATAACAGTTTCTATCCTTAGGGACAAAAAAAAATCACTTTTTGAAATTTTTAATCTAGCTAATGCCACTGAGTTCTGAAGGCATATTCTTACACTACTGATTTTCCCATGGTAGGTAGGAACTCTGTTGAGCCCTGTTCCAAACTTCATTAAAATAACAGATGAAATAGGTCAATAAAGAAATGAACCAGAAAAGGTGGATGGAAAAATCTGAGAATACACAGATCGAGCAATGAAAATATAAAAGAAAAAAAAGTTTGGTAGGGGAAAAGAGGCCAAAAAAAAAGTTTAAAGGGAGTTTAAATCTTCTATTTATTAGAAAATAAAGCAAAGAAAATACGAGAATGGACTCAAAATTTAAAAAGATCCGCAGAGGAAAAAGTAAGTACGCCAATGAAAAAACAACTATTTCTAACATTTTTTAGTTGCAGAAAACTAAAAAAGAAAATTGTCTTTTGCTTTCAGGGCTTTAGAAGAAATCCCAACCCTATCAATGACTCAAGGAGCCAAGAAAACTGCCCAGAAAGTACTGCATTGCAAGCACATACAGGCTGCTGAGGCCCCTGAACACACCACTGTATGGGAACAGGCAAAATGTGCCCCGACTGGAGGGTCCAGGATGGGCATGGAACCGAGGAGGGTGGACCTTAGGTTGGGACAGTTCTGAAGCTTCTGAGCTAGAGACAAGAATCTGAAAATAAAAAGCCCTCCACTTCTTTCGGATTGACAACATTTGGGAGACTCAAAAAGAACCCATCTCAGCTTTTCAAGGGCTCATTTGGAAATGTCTAGTCCCGAACGTTAACTCTAAGTGAACTACAATTTTTCCAAGTGTGATTCATAGGAACTCCAGAAAAGTTGAAAATTACAGGACAAAGAAGTCTACTGTCTGATTAATAACAACACATTTGATTAAAGTAGATGTTACAGGAGAAATCTAATGACACAGTTTGTCCCTCTAAAAAAGTTCAGAGGAGAAACAAAAAAAATCCAGGCTTGTTTGGTTTTTGTCTTTTTTTTTTTTTCTGCATAGCAGTTACAGGTACTTTTACAGGTTTATGGTAGTAATATTATTGGTAATATTATTATTGATATTTTCTGGCTCTTGAAATTTTTTAACTACACAAAAATGAGCCACGTGTATTAAAAGGTTTCAATTTCTGTACAGAACAAACATCTCCAGGTTGTATAACAGGCATTCAGAAATACTACCTACCCCAACTGAGGCCAATACTTCATGGTCATCATCATCATCACTGTCACCATCATGATCATGGATAACCACCGCCACACCACCATGTCACTTACAAGTGGCAGCCATACCTTTTCTTATTTGACCAAGCTTCTTGAAATTATTACTTTATTAGACCACATAAAATTTTGTCAATTGAGACCAAAATACTTGTCTTTCTATTCTTCATATTTTTAATAGGGTCTAAAAATATACACATAATTTAAAACGCTGCTGATTAATGCAAAGCTGTCCTCATACTTCCAATAATATTCTCCAAGGCACAGAACTCAGCAATTATGGTTTCTTCCCCCTATCACAAAGGCGCTTCTCTTAACCTCCAGCTCACTTAATTCCTCAGATTTCAGAGGACAGTGTTAGGACACTTTAGAATAGAATAGGGGACAGCTCAGACCCACACTTTAAAAAATGAACATATCCATCAATTCATTAGTTTAAAATATAAAATAAAACTACTCGATAATTTTGAGGAACCACCTCCTTTCTGTGAAGTCCCTTATACTTTCGCTTTGGTTGGTTTGTGTTGAAGTGGCTGTATTTTTCAGATCTACACAGCATCTTTCTCTGCAGTATGCATTTTGGCTCTAAAAAATTGTAGCCTCTCTGTTTTCCTTTCTTCAATAAGCAAACTGAGACTTAGAATTAAACTAAAAAACTAATTTGCTCTTCTTCGTTCGAAGTATCTTAGAAGAGAAAGGAAAGCACTTAACATGCTACTTTCTCTACTGGGTTCTTCTGAAGTTAAAAATAATTATGAAGTCACAGGGAGGAGTTAGATGTATTAATTCTGTGCCGTGTGTGGATTTTAGAAAATATAATTAAAATTCACATATTTGCTATGTAAAACTGTTTTCACATAATCAGGGTTTTGACATTTTAGAAATGTATCTATAAAATAAATGTTCTTTACGATAACCCAGGCTGCAAACTAATGTTGCAGATACTGATAAAGATTTTACTTAAATTTGGCTTCACAGAAAAAGATTTCATGTTATTATCCTTCCGTGTTTGTAGTGAAACTCCTGACCACTGAATCTTTTTCTTCCGTACTATTTTTTAGCTTATAAGCTAAAATCATAAAAAATATCTAGTGTTTGTATAGCTTACGTGCCACTTTCACACATACAATCTCACGTGACAGAATTCCTATTGTCTCATCTTTCCTTCTATCATTGCTGCCACCGGCAATTTCTTGCCCCTGTCTCTCATATCTTTAAAACTATAAGACACCAAAATCCTCAACCTAAATTTTCCTAAATGATGAATGTCATAGATTAAATATATTCACAAAAGTAAATAACAAACAACTATAGCCAGGGACCCAAATTAACGGAGTGTGAGAAAGGAGATTAGAATAAGTGGCAATTATCCTGCAGGAGCTTTCTACAAAACAGGTACAAGCCACATGGAGTAGGTGAAAATGAAATGGAGATTGAAGATGTAATTCCGTTTTCATCCGAAAATACACTCATTCCCGAGGCAATATGTGGTTCTTTGGACTACTCTGAGAGCAGCACAAAGTGTCAAGTAATCAGGAACAATTTTAATGAATGAAAAAAGAACAGAAAAAAAGGTGGCTGAGATACCAACTAAGTACAGCGAAAGAATTATTGGAAACTTGAAAATTAGCCACTCAAATCTATCCCTGGAGATGAGCCTCTGTTAAAAGTTAAGAAATAGTTTTAAATGATCACCAGCGGACAAACTAGTCATCTAAAATTTGCAGACAGCCAATATACAAACTGCCAGGGCATTGACTTTGACACAAAGGGTTCGTACGTTTGGAGTTTTTTGGAGAAGTGGATATTTAGCCTTTAAGAATACTTAGAATAAAACTGAAATAAGCATGCAGCATTAAATATCTAATTTGAATTTTAAAAACCATAGTCAATGTAACTAAGTTTCATCTTTAGTCTTATACAAAACCCCTAAATTGTTTGAACTCCAAAAAGGGACCCATGAAATTTCAGATAAGATGCATCTTGCAAAATCACAGCTTACCTATTTACAAATTTATTGCTCTTTAGTAACAATTTGTAGAGACATGTGACAATATTTCTTACATTATTATCCTCCCAGAATATTTTATCTACTACATTTCTTCTTACTAGATGTGATAGCATATTGTGGCCAATGGAAGAAAGTAACCATAGCATCTTAATGCTAAATAGTGTGAACTTCACATAAATTCTCTGAACATCCCAGTGGGACATTCAGGTGGACAATCCACATGACAGCACCATTCTACAGATGGAAAAGTTAA
>NW_007728529.1:244304-246168 GCF_000696425.1 Galeopterus variegatus | reverse complement strand
ACCTCTGTTAAAAATTTAAAGTGAGGACACAAAACATTCACCACTTCAGTTAGGAAGTGTTCTCCTGTGTCCTGGACTGCCAACGCTCCTTCCACAGTGACTGCAAGGTGCAGAACTCAGCTGGCCCCGCACTCCACTCCAGGGTCATTCTCTGCCTGGTAGGCCAGACATGTAATTTAGCAAGCAGAACACTATCTTAAAACACTCGTGCTTGGATATGGCATATTTGGAACTCACGGAACACCTACAAACTTGCGGCTGTCGGAAGTCACATGCCAGCACACCGCTCCAGTAGGGACTCTGCCAGCTAACTCAGAAATCAGAAACTTGCTGGGACTCACTCAACTCCTGTCTCTCTTCTGAGTAACCAATTCAATCCTAAAGGCCATGAATATGGGATGGAGACGAAGGGGAGGCAAGCGAGTGACAGGAATCGCTTCGCCCAAAACAATCATCCTTATGAGAACCTGCGTATTTCCAATCCGAAATTCTAAATGAAATTTTGCGAGCAAATTAAAACAAAACATTAAAACAATAATAATCATGAAACTCTCCTGAGCTCCCCGAACCCCAGACACCTCCAGCTTTAAATATCAACCCGGGGCTCTGCCTCGTGCTCAAAGCGCGTCGTGCGTGTTGGCGTCGGGGTGTCTCCCCCAGAAAGAGCTGCTGCTTTACGCGGGTTTCAGGCGCGCGGCCTTTCGGACCTGCCTCCCGCACGGACCTAGGGCGGTCGGGGGACTATTTTGTTTTTAAAACTGCCCGCCGAGAACTTAACTCTGCGGCGCGGACTCCACACGACACTCCCCGAGCTGGGCCGNTTTTTACTTTATTTTTTTAAAGTTCCCTGTCATTTTTTTATTATTCTAAAAGTATTTGAATATCATTTAATGCAAGAAGTTTAACATGGGGCATATTATAGTGATATTATTTGCCACTGGGATGATGAACAATTTTGAATAAAATGTGATCCCCTCTCTATTTGACCATGCTCATTTTGTAATTATTAGCCAGGCAGTAAATAATCCAGCAAGGAGCAGTCTCATTAGTGCCCATTGAAATTCAGTGGCATTAATTTGCAATAAAAGCGCTGAAAATTAAATGGAAAAGAAAATAGTTTCTGGAGTCCATCACAAGGTTATGGAATCCACATCATATCAATGCTTTCCTTCATATCAAGTAGTTTAAAAATGTATGAATTAGACTTAATCGCTGTATTTTGTTCTCCCATTTGAAAAAAAGAAAGAAAAGTGGGCAAAAGAAATCTTTCTCTTTCCATTTTAACCCTGAATTAAAACAAGTAAAACTAACTTTAAATATGCCAACTTTTAAAAGTTTTGTTCATTGTCTTTTAAGTAATAACTCAGACTGGACCAGCTTGGCTGTGAGATGTTCTAAATTCCTCTAAGAGGGCTGAGGGTATATACTTGGAGAACCCAATAATTTGCCCTTCAGTATCCTCTGGGGCCAACTTGCACCTTAGCCCTGTTTCTCTACTATAAATATCTCTGGGAATAGATCACTGAACAGAAAATGGTCCATGGCTTGAGTGCAGAAGAGTCTGGGCGAGGGCAGGAGGCAAGTCCTGACAACAGCAAAAGTCGGGAAACGCCTAACTCAGCATCCAGCCATGTGGGCGCCGTGACGCCTCCCAAACCCGGTCCAGGGTATCTCTGTTCTGTGGCCACCTTGGGCACAGGTATTCACCAGAAGCGCCCGCCTAAGCCCTCGCAGGCCCATCAGGAAGAGGAAGGGGATACTGTCAAAGGGAAAATAGGAGGGAGGGAAGAGGAAGAAAGAACCACCTCTGTTAAAAATTTAAAGTGAGGACACAAAACATTCACCACTTCAGTTAGGAAGTGTT
>NW_007728529.1:243666-244294 GCF_000696425.1 Galeopterus variegatus | reverse complement strand
GTAGCCGCTCGGCTCGTTCTCCAGGTAATAGGGCACCTGCTGGCCGTGGGGCTGCAGGAAGGGCGACAGCTGCTGCGGCGGGGGCAGCAGCACCAGCGGGCTCGGGGACACGCTGTTGAGTGGAGGAAAGCCCGCCAGGCCGTTGGCGCCGAACGCCTCGGACCCGGGGCCGTAGGCGAGGCCGGACGGGCCCGAGACCGGCGCGGAGGCGGCGGCCGCGGCGTTGAACTCGTAGGCGGCCCCCTCGGGGTAGTTGTACACGGCCGGCTTGCTGCTGTCCACGTACACCTCGCCCAGGGGCCCCTCCAGGGGGATCTTGAGCTGCGGGTGGTTCAGGGGCTCCAGCTCGTTCCCTTGGATCTGGTGCAGCAGGGCCATTCCGGGCGCTTTGGTGTGGAAGGTCATGGTCAGTGGCCGCGGGCAAGGCGCAAACCGTCTCCCCGCGCGGCAGAGGGCTCAGCAGCCGACGGGCCACCTGGAAAGAGAGCACAGCCCGCGGTTAGAGGCGGCGCGGCGCATGTCCCGGCGCGAGGCGAGCTCTGGCCATGGCCCTGCCCCGGGAGCCGGCCGGTCCGCTGCAGCCCGGCGGCCGGACGCGAGCGAGTCAGCCCCGGCGCGAGCGCGCTCA
>NW_007728529.1:216831-242666 GCF_000696425.1 Galeopterus variegatus | reverse complement strand
CGGGAGCCGGCCGGTCCGCTGCAGCCCGGCGGCCGGACGCGAGCGAGTCAGCCCCGGCGCGAGCGCGCTCCGCCAGCTCCTGGCTCCCGGGTCTCCAACTTTAAGCCCTGGTCCCCCCAGCTCATATGCACTACAAAGGTGCTGGAAGGCGGCCAGGGACTGTTGCCTTGCACTGACATTGGCTTGAACATCACTCCAGGCACAACTCGTTTTGGAGCGAACCCAAAGAGCAGCTTCCCTGAACTTTACTTGTCGTGGCTGCTGGATGGAGGCTGAACTTCACTTTAGGGGGACGGGGGCGCAGAAGGATCTCGTAAAGGTGCCATAGGGAAAACGAGGCTGAAAACAAACGCGGAAGACTAATCCCAGGGTCGATTTTCTCTAATGTGCTGTCTTATGTGCCCCGTGCCAGACTCCAATCTATCTCTGTTTGTCTCTCTTTCTGTTTGATTCACTCTCCTTGTTGGCTAGAAATATGTACTGTGTACATAGAATGACCCTGGGGAGGACTATTCTGTAACTGAGATATGGCAGATAGAATGGGGTGCGCGGTTGCATACGCAGCCAGCCACAGACAGCTATATTTAGCAGTCGCGGGAACTGATAGGAGGCATCTGAGGGGAGGGAGGCAGAGATTCAAGGTGTATATGTAGGAAGAGCTGCATTTTGCAATCAGGAGAATGCTGCTGAACCTCAGTTTACTCCTCTGCAAAATGCTCCCAAAGTGGTCCCTTCCAGCCACAGGTTCAGAGATTCTCCAGCCAGACATGTACGTTTATGTTGGACCACAGTACTGTACTTGCTCCCATTAGGAGTTCTCATGTGAATGATGATTCAGAAAAACCTTTGGTTAGGGCGCACATGGGTGTTCATGCCTTCCACAGGTTATGCAACCAAAACTTCAGGAAACTAAATTGGAAATCGGACCTTTTCATACAAAACATAACCTCAGGTCATTAACCAAAGCTTTGGCAATTATGTTACATCATTTGTCTAACCAACAAATTTTAAAATGTATTTGTGCATTTCTGTTCTTTAATCCTACAACTGGACCTTCTCAGTTCACTTGGGCTAGGATATGCAGAATCAAATATCCGGATGAAAAAGAGATAGAAAAAAGTTTTAAACTGAATTAACCGAATTAAAGGCTAAGCAAGCACATACACTCACATATATATACCTATTAATGAGACAAAAGATATGGTAAGTAAATCATGCATCTATAATCTCGGATAGTTTATACTTTGTAATAAACTTCCTTTGCTCCTGGCCAAATAGACTCGGATACAACTATTAATACTTTGCTTTAATTGCTATCCCAAACACCCAATAGAGGACCTGACAAAATGTTTATGGCATATATAAATGTTACCAATAGTAACACTTTTAAATATATTATACTAATAAGTACAAATTTTATTTAATTCTTACAAAAACAATATTTTTGGACAATAAGCAGATGCAGCTGATTTAATGGGAAGCCAAAATTGTTTAGTATTAATAAATATAGATTATAAGCAAAGAAAGGGTTAAAAACACATTAGGTGAATCACAGATATTTCTCTTTATGGCCAGCAACCATTACTTTTCAAAGCAATTTTTTACAGATGATTTAGTTTCCGTAAATCACACTTTCAATTTTCAAATGCTTTTTTAAACACATGCAAAAGCACTTCATAGGGCTCTTAAAAGATCGGAACCTGCCAAATTATATACAAATGGCACGAAGAATCCTACAAGTCCTGAAAGAAAAAGGAGACACAGACATACCCCCATGGAAAACAGCAGTCCTCATCTCCCTGCTAGGATACAGACACTGACCAGAAAGGTAAGGTGCTTTCTCGAAATGCTAGAGCTACAGAGAGAGAGAGAAAATCAAAACAATCCTACCCTGCTGGATCAAGAGCGTCTTTCCAGAAATGTTCCATGGGCTTGTAGGAGTCGAGGACCGAGACAGTGAGAAGGAAGGAAAGAGTGTGCTCACATGTGCGAGTGGCTCGGTGCGTGAGTGAGGCAGAGCATGTGTGGATGTGTTTGTGTGTGGAATGGCAGGGATTCGGTAAGCAGCCAGTAGGCAGGGCACTTGGCAGCCCCTCCCGGCAGACACGGCAGCTGGGCTGCTGCACAGAGATGGATGAATGGCACTGGGAAGTGAGGGGAGACTTGCTGTCTGCTCGTGGAGAGCACTGTGGTGCAGCTAGAGTGAGCGTTACTGGGGAGAAGAAACTCCAGCCCCCTCTGCCCCTTGCCCTTGAAGCATGGAGAGTGTCCCATGCTTTCTGCTGCCATCCTAAGCAAGAGGAAAAACAGGCTTGCTGTAAATCATAGTCTTATGGCTAAAATAGAATGCCAGTCAAAAGTGTATGGATATCAAGTTTACACAATGTGACATGGGCGGTTTTTCCTAAAGAATATAATTTAACAATAAAAGCCTTCTGGGATACACTTGGATCAAATGCCTTGCTGGCCCCAGCCCCCAGTCTCTGAACAGACACACTATTGCCATGCCTCCGATTGCACCAGGAAACCAGACTTTGGAATAACTGTTTTGGCATTCTAGGGATGTGTTTCCAGCTGAAACGTAATACTCCTCCACCTAGTTAACCAAACCCACAAACCTTTCCACAAATAGCTCAGTTGACTGCTTTTTGTAAACACGTGAAAAAATATATATTATTAAAAGCCTAGGAGATGAAGATAAGACAAAGGTGGGTACCTCTGTTTTAAACTAATTTTAGGCTTTCAAGTTGTACTGGTATTGGTCACAGGGAGAGGTCTCTCATTTCCCAATGGTGCCCACATGGATCCACCTGGTCCTCAACTTTTCCCTTGACCATGGTACTAACACACGTAATGTAAGGTTCTCCTACTGTGTCTGCACCCAGGGTCCCAGGACACATGATGCCTAGTGGAACCTTTGTTGCCAGACATTAGTCACCGCTTTGGGTATTGAATGACTCTAATCACAATGCCAGGAGTGGCCAGTCTCTGGCCCAGGGACACTATGCAGTTTTACCAAGAGATTTATGACTGGCTCTTGAGACCAGTACAAAGAAAGAAGTAGAAAGTCATAAAAATGTTAATGATGTCATAATGCAAATATATATTTTTGTGCTTTGAAATACCCAAAGTATTGTGGTCTTGGAGCACAGAAGAGCTCCCACCACAACAGCAATGACAATAAATATTGAATATAAATAAGTATAGAAAAGAAGGATGGTTACCCTTTGTTGGTGACAGTGGTGACTCCTGTTGACTGGAGAATCCTGGTGACAATGGCTCCTACCAAATGTCAACAATGGCCACCCATGCACTAGGCCAGTCTGAAATAAAATAGGAGTATGCAAGGAGGGAAGAAAGGACAGGAGAGAAAAAAAGAAAAAAGAGGAAGAAAGAAGGGAGAGAGGGAGAAAGGAAAGGGAATCTGCAAACATGCGCCTTTAAGGTAGGAAGGGTAAGAAGCTTAGCTATCTCCTCGTAGCCTTTGATTATTCAGAAACTTACAGTCCAAGTGAGTCCAAGATGTTCAAAAAATGCAGTTTTCTTGACCACTTTGTCTCCAGCACTGTCTTTCACACTCTCCTTGGTAAGATTCATCCCCAGTCTGGGAGTCCGTGGGTGGGAACACAGGCTGCACTGTGTCAATTTCCCTCTAGTGCCTCTAGGGACAACTTCATGCTTGGCCTCCCGCTCTCTCTTCCTTCTCTACGCTCTCACGCTGGACACACAAACCTGCCGCTGTGACTTGCTGGCACTTCAAAATGAAGAAGCATAAAGTCTCCTTCTCTAGCTCCACTGCCAAATGTATCTCCAGACCCACTTTTCCAGCAGTCCCCTGGGCATTCTGGCTTAAGTATGAGTCATCATTTTCTTTCCCCCAAACATGGCATTCCGCTCAAATTCCCTATGTCTGTGCCTAGCATCACTGTGCCTCCAGTCACCCAGGTTAAAATCTCAGCGTCGTCGTTGAGAGCTGACTTACTTTCCCTTGCCTTCTCTACCTCATCAAGGAGCAATTCCTGACCACTCTAACTTTGCAATCTCTCTCTCTTCATCCCATCTCCGTTGCCCCCTTTCAACCCCTCATTTCCTTACCTTTTGTAAGAGCCTTCTAAGGACATCTCTGCCTCTTTCCTCCCCAACTTCTTCCTAGATTCTGCTGCCTGTTTATTTTCTTGGCTTCTTACAGTGCTTCAGGATTCGTCTTGTCATAACCAAGCTCCACTTTTAACCCAGAGCACAGCTTTCCCAGGAGTTGGCCTTCCTCTCTGCCCAGAACCATCCTTTCTAGTCTATCTCCTATGACTGTAGCCTATGCTTCAGCCAAACAAAAACTTGACACTCCAAGAACTCAGAGCTTTTCTGATTACTCAAAGCATTTCTTCTTTTCTGCCTAGGACTCCCACTTCCCTGGCTTATCAGAGAAAAGCATACCCAAATGCTACCACATTCATAACACCTTCCTTTATTCCCTATTCGAAGGAAATTTTCTCTCCTCTGAACTCCTGTGGCAGTTCTCATGCATTTATCACATTGCTCCTTGAATTAGAGTTATTTCTTTCTTTTTCATCCCCTCATCCTGCTCAGAAGCTCTTTGAGGACAAGGTCTGGCTAGAGTTATTTGGGAATTCTAAGTGCCTAGCACTGTGCGGGTCAAGTTAGGTCATCAAATATTGGCTGATTTATTAATCCAGACTCTTAACAGGATAAAATAACACCACATCTGCCTGGATAATCATCTCTAAAAGCTGACTTTTCGTGTGACATTCTACCATTTTTAAAACTGTTTTTGCTAAGAAATTATCTTTGTATCTTCATGCCGACTGGGGCCATAAAGTCAAAATTCAAATTCGTACGATCTCGAGGCTTAAGCCTGCAATTCTTGGCAGCATGATTCACAAGAGAGCTCTGAATTTTTAGTTCGTAACCAGATAGTACTATGACCAAACATAGCTCTTCTCTAGCTCCATTAAAAGCTTTTTACATTTACAAAAACATTATTCCTCCAACAGAAACATGAAAGAAAATAAATGTGGAAATATCTCCATAATAGATTACACTACTAGAAATGGTTCCTTTACTCTGAGATGTGAAGGTTTATCTATGTTCAAACTGATCATAATACTGATTATAAACGCTGTCTGGGAACTTGTTTTTGAGCATTTATTTGACATCATTGTTTCTCTTTAAAGTGGAAGAATAATGACTTTTTTAAAAAGTTTCTGCTCACTTTAAAGATAGTTTAGTTGTTTGTTTTAAGGGTTTTTGATTAGCTCCTGGACTTTTATCATCTGACCTTGGATTTTTGTTTTTGAGGGCAAAACTTAATAAAGTGAAATGCACATATCTTAAGTGCACAGTTTGATGAGTTTGGATAGATGGATATAACCATGCAACAACATTGCAATGGAAGTATAAACGATTCCCATCAGCCCAGAAATTTCCCTTTGTGCCCACTCTAGTCGACCCCCAACCCTATAGGCAACCATTGTTCTGATTTCTATTACTATAGATTTAGTTTGCCACCTGGCTCAGATGATTGCTTACAAATTGGAGTGCATAGACCCCATTTCCCACCAATGACACAACCAGCCAGGGGTTGGGCATGTAACTTTACCAGCATCAAGGTACAGAGCTATCTTCTCAGTCAGGCCCCTCTTCCCAGGATGGGGACCCTCAAAGCTATAGAATTATATTAACGTTATTCATGGACTTTTTAAGTGTCGCACAGGCTTTCAACATGATCAAATGTTACCTATGCCTGAAAAGATACACGTTAACAAGAAGCCAAATGGAATCAGATTCTTTAACATGTTTCTATACAGCTGTTTTCCCCCACTGCCACTCTAAGGGGAAAAGGCATGATTTGTAAACCAACGATCCAGCCAAAGACCCTTATGGTTACAAAACCTGTGACCTCTGATGCCATTTTCTGACTTCCTACCCAGAACTTGAGAAAGGTAGTTTGACTCTTTGGTTGTCAAGCAGAATGGCTATTCTTCATTGTGAATCAATAGATTATTTAAATACAATTCAGAGCTTAATAGAATTTAGTAAGTTTCACATTATATTTTCTTGGGAAACTTATTTTTTTAAATATTTTGGAATATTTTTCTAGAATTCACCTGTATTACATATAGTAGAAGACAATTTAGAAGGTAAATTGTCTTTCAATTTACCTTTCACTGTGCCGTGAGTGATACAAGAATTCCAGTTATTCCAATTATTGTTACACTGTGTCCCTCTTCCTTCCTTTATCTGTTGTTTACTTGAGAAATCTCATTGCCAGCTTAGGGTATTATTTCTCTGGGGATAGCAATATCCAGATTGTGCCTATGTTCACTTAGATTCAGATAGTCCTATCTAATGTTAAGAAGGACCTTTATATACAGATACATGCGTGCACACACACACACACACCAAAAAATAAATAAATAAATAATCAACCAAGAACCATTCCCAGTTTCAGAATCAGGCCTAGCCAAACGGTTATTAAAGAAAAGAAAAAAAAAAGGAGATTTGTGCATTTTGAGCCTTTTCAGGTCTTTCCTCCTGTTTTGAGCCCACAACTCCCTCCCACTCTTCCTAAGCATGCAGGTCTCCCATGCTAGCAAGTGCTTGTCCCCTCTTCTGACCCCCTCACTTACAGTCATACTGAGTTGAAGCAGTAATATGTTTATAAGCATGCCAATGAATGACTCATTCATTCAATTCACTCAAAAATTCTTGATGATATCTATTTACCAGGACCATTTCTAAGTGTTGGGCACTGTCTTAGTCATCTCGGGCTGCCATAACAAAATACTATAGACTGGGTGGCTTCAACAACAGCAATTTTACTTTATCACAGTTTGGGAAGCTGGAAATCTGAACTTAGGATACCAGCACAGTCAGGTTCTGATGAGGACCCTCTTCCTGACTTGCAGATGGCCGCCTTCTCAACTTGCCCTCACATGCCAGGGAGGAGGAAAAAAGAGAAAGAGACTTCCTCCTCTTATATGGCCACAGTCCTATTAGAGTACGTCCCCACCCTTCTGATCTCCTTTAACCTTAATGACCTCTTAAGGATCTTATCTTCAGATAGCATCACATTGGGGGTTAGGGCTTCCATATATGACTTTGGGGGGACACAATAGCAGGTACCCCAAAATTAACAAAACAGAAATCTCTGCCCTCGCGGAGCTTACTTCGAGGGGGTTGGCGTTCCGTCCTACTTGAATGGCCCCTCCTGTTCAGGCTCTTCTGAGAGCACCTCCTCCTCTGCCTGCCTTCAGGGATCAATTCTCTGCATTCAGCCCCTCGACCCTCTTCTCTCCTCTACACTCCTTCCCCTGCATGATCACAACCACTGCCAGGGTTTTACGCTTCATCGGTACATTGAAAACTTCAAAATAGGAATCTGAAACCAAGATCTATTTCCTGGCTAAGAGATCCACATTTCCAGATACCTAGTAGACATTTTTACTTGCACGTTTATTCGTTCGATAAATATTTACTGCGTATCTACTGTGTACTAACCATTTGAAGCTCAACTTGCCCAAAATAAACTGATCTTTTCCCCACACCTGCTCCTCCTCTGTTTCCTATTTCATCGAATGGCACTACTATCCATGTAACTGTACAAGCAAAAATATCCAGCCCTCAGCCTTGAGTATCTTTCTCATGCTTTATATTTGATCTATTACAAGTTTTTATTTCTGTCTCCTTGATATCTGTGAGTCTGCTCCCTTTCCTCAGCTGCATTATTAGTTTCAGGCCACCACCTTCTCTCTGAAGATCTCTGCCTCCATCCTTTTGCTTCTGCTGTCCATTCTCTGCCCTGGAGGAAGCATAATCTATCTCAAGAGCAAAAGAACTTGAACTTTTATCCTCATTTCTCAAGAGTTCCCACCCTCTGCCACAGGCACTGTGCTCCTGCCATATTGGATTATTTCAAGTTCCTCAAACCCTCTGGACTCTCTTTGGGTCTAACTATCCACATATGTCAGTTATTCTGCCTGAAATCTGTTTTTTTTTTAATTGGTTCTGAATATTCATTAGATACAAAGCTGACTGTCACCCCTCGTGCCCATGATGTGGGGGCCAGATTCATACTGTCTGTATATTCATTACCATGAATTGCAGTTGTACCCCGTGTCCCCCACCCAATTATCCCCAACCTCCCTCTTTCTCCTTCTTTCCCCCACTCCACTTTGTATCCCTGGGTGTGTTCTCTCCCTCTGCAAGTCCAACAGACCACAGTGGTCTTTCTTTCCTTCCTTCTTTCTCTCTTAGCTCCCACGTATGAGTGAGCACATGCGGTATTTATCCCTCTGTGCTTTGCTTACTTCACTCAACATAAATTTCTCTAGGCTCATCCATGCTGTTCCAAATGAGAGTATTTCATTCTTTTTCATGGCAGAGTAGTAGTCCATGCTGTATATATACCACGGTTTCCATATCCAATCATCCATTGATGGACATTTATGTTGGTTCCGTGTCCTGGCCATTGTAAACAAAGCTGTGATGAACATGGGAGTGCAGGTATCCCTTCGACACGATGATTTCCATTCCTCTGGGTATATACCCAGAAGTGGGATTGCTGGATCATATGGAAGATCTATCTGCAGTTGTTTGAGAAATCTCCATGCTGTTTTCCATAGTGGTTGTACTAATTTACAGTCCCACCAACAGTGCAGGAGTGTTCCCTTCTCCTGAAATCTTTCTCCTATCTTTTTTCATCTGACTTACTCCTATTCATCTTTCAAGTCTCCCTTGAGACATCACAGCCATCAGGAATCTTGATTTCCTGTGTGCCTCCCCTATGAATGCTCATATCTCCCTAAACATTCCCATTAGAGCCCTTATCATGCTGTTGGATTTCTTATCTATTTCTCTGTATCCCTCCCTGCCCCCTCCACCCCCCTCCACACACTGGCCTGTAAATTCAAAATTGGGACACAGGGACTGTGCTCTTCCAAGTCACAAGTCCATTGCCTAGTTCAATGCCTGATGCATAGTTGGCCCCCAAAAAATACTACTTGAATAATGAATGTTTCAACCTCTCTCAGACATCACACTTGCATTGTTAACTGACTCCCTCAATGACTTAACTCAAAAGGAGTGACTAGAATGTCTGGAATTTAGAAGCAGAGCTTGGAGAAAAATTTAGAAACAGATTCAAATTTTCTGAGAACTTACATTTCCTATCACATAATGGACCATTACATGGTTCCTTTATGAGCTGTTGACTCCGAGCTCTTCATTGTACAAATAAAGAAACTGAGGCCCAGGAAGACATGGGAGACTTGCTGAAGGTCATGCAGCTAGAGGAACTATACTAGAATCTGGATCTCCAAACTTACAGCACAGCATTATGCCCAGTCTCTCTGGGTAGATACTGCATTCCGTCTTTTAATGCGGACCATGCACAGCATTAAACAAATTAAGGCATAATCTTGGTAGCTCAATGAGCTATTTCTTAGAGTCTTGAAAATCCCCAACTCTTTGGAAAACACAAGACTGATTCCACATTCCCAAATCACTGGTAAAGAAATCGGGAAAAGGATATATATATCCAAATATATCCAATTCGAATTGGACTTTTTAGCTTAAAAAAAATTAGACATGTTTTGTATCTGCTAAATGTACAAACTTGCAAATATAACATCTTTAACAAAAAAAAATTGTTTAACCTTATTTGATACATTTTAATTTCCAAGAGAATCTCATCTGAAAGATATCAAAGCTCCTTTCCATTGTGCTATGATACTCATCAAGGAAACCACTTTATGATCAAAAAGTGCTAGCCTTCCTAGAAAATCATTAGCCTCTTAAAAGAATTAGAAAGATTATTAGGAATAACAAACGCTCAAACATTCAGAAGAATTTAGGGGCAAACTTTTGATTGATTGTTGAATAAAGACATTACTTTTAGTGATTCTTGCCAGCAGCTTTTCATACCATGAATCTAGAGGGGAAAAAAAATAATTACACAAACTTTTATACCAAATGATAATAAATAGCTAATTGTACAAATTCTAACATGTTTCCCTTTTCTCCACTGTGCCCTTCCTCTCCATTTCCTGTCTCTTCCTTCCTTATCATGCTGTCAAGCCCATCTATTCTATGAGGTCTTTCCAGGCCTGCCCTTGTTCAACCCCTATTCAACATGGGCCACCCCATTGAGAGCCAGAATTCTAATTGAATTTCACAGCAGGAGAAAACACCTGACCAGCCAATGCAGTTTCTCATATGTGTGTATTCTCATCACCCTCAACCTCCCTTTTCCCCAGGCCCAGCCACTAACACTCCCTCCTCACCACAACTTTCTCAGGCCTCACTTTCATAGGGTGCCTAAGAGTTCAAGTTTTACAACTTCTCACCCCCAAACTCCCCAGCCCATTCAAATTCCATTTTGCTCAAGGCCTTAATTTGAGCCTGCTGTTTATAGGAATATATCTGATTGAACGAATTTCCATTCCTACCTCACATGTAGGTATTTGACCTTTTAAAAGGGAAATCTGATTAAACTAAGGAAATCCCAATTTGTAGGAATGCAAAAATACAAAAAGAAAAACACAGGACTTGGGAGAAGGTATCTCCATGCAAAGCATATCCTCTCATTTTTTTCTCAAGAGCTTGAAAATTCAACACAGAATGAGCTATAGCAAACCATCCCTGGGTTAGCTCCTAGAGTGCCAAAGTAAATTGTTCTCACGTCTTGGTAAGGATGTGTCCCTCTGACCCTCATGGGGATCCTCTTTGTTCTTGTGTAAGCAGTTAATAATATATAATAAACAGCACAAGCAGTGCCTGGGGGTAGAGTTATGGCTTTCATAGAACACGTTCTGTAGCAGTCAACTCAGAGGAGCTAATAATTTTCCCAAAGGAAGACTGAGGTAAGAGTATTGCAAATACCAAAAATTTCCTCCCTTGCTACTTACAATGACAGAGACAGAAAACATAAAAAGTAATAAAGTCCTTTTCGAAGTGCTAGTGTAAAATACCCCAAAGTTTAAGTCTAACAGTCCCATTTCCATTGGCTTATCTTTCACGCAAAATGTGATCTTTGACCTCTTCTGACGTGACAACTTAGCTTTTTCAGGATGGGAATAAGACTGGCTAAACTAAATATAGTTCTTGCTCAATCAGTCTGCTTATTATTAAAAAGAAATGCTACATTCATTCAAATGAATGTTTCCCAATCAGCCCAAATTCAACCTTCACCGTACACTTAACAGACTTTCCCACCTCTGCCCACCATACCCTCTTACTATTTTGGATAACCTAGCACTCGCTAAGTGGTAAGCAACACCTGCAACCCCAGATTCTTCATTTCGTTTAAAGGAATTTTGGTAGAAATTCTGGACCATAACCTCATAAGCCCAAGCCTGCACTCCTTTCAGACCTCGCTCACAATGGCTGTGATAGCACCGGGTATATTCTTGAGAGTTTTATCACCTCTCACCCCAACCCATAGGTGGGAAGGAGGGAGGTTGGCAAAGGGAACCAGATTGCCTGAGCTTCCTTGCAAGCTGTGTTGATGGTGAGAATTATTTCACTCCAAACTACTGCAGTATGAACATGACCATCAATTTCGGACTTTTCTTTCAGATTGACTTGACTAAAACCAAACATCCTTTTTAGAGTTGATTTCTTTGCTGATATCTCTGTTCTAAGGCCTCACCAGAAGCGTAAGGCAAACCCTGATAGCTGTTAATTGAGCATCTACCATGTGCTTTACAGATATCATTTTATTTTAAAATTTTATTTCATTTATTTTTAAGTATATAATGAATGCAGTTTGTGTTTTAAACTTAAAAAGATATGAGGCGTCTTCAAAAAGTTCATGGAAAGACTCATATTATCTTTCAATTCCATTTTTCCGTGAACTTATCAAAGTACCCTTATAGTTCCAAAGCCATATTGGGAAAGTCTCTTTCTTCTTCTGCCTGCCACCCACCAGGTTCCCCCCTCTCTGGAGAAAACCGATGTCACCAGTTTTTAGAAGTTTCCTTCCAGAGTTATTCCATGCACACGGAAGAAAACACATACACACATACTTCCACACTCTTTTTAAAACAACCACACAGTAACATGCACCCTGTTTTCGTGCCTTTTTTTTTTTTTTGGTTGTTGTTTTAATTAATAATATATTTAGATATCTTTCTATTTCACTACATAAACACCTTCTCCATTTTTTATGACTGCATAGTATACTGCTGCCTGGAGGAATCATCGTTTATTTTACCAGTTCCCTATTAATGGCAATTAAATGTGTTCCCAAAATTTTGCAGTTACCAACAATGGTACAGTTAGCAACTTTGTACATAAGTCAAGTTTTGCATGAGTAAATATGTACAGTTTTAATTTTGGTAGACGTTGCCAAATGCCCTCATAGTAGCCATACAATTAGAACTCCCACATCCTCACAAATATGGTGGACCTTTGAACTTTTTGATGCTTTTCAAAATAGTATGAGTGAGGTCGAGCATCTTTTCACATGTTCTAGTTTGACATTAGTTCTACTGCCTAGAGGTTGTATGACTGTTGACAAATTAATGTCTTTTAAATGCATCTATAGGGCCGAGCCCATGGCGCACTCGGGAGAGTGTGGCGCTGGGAGCACAACAGCGCTCCTGCCGTGGGTTCGGATCCTATATAGGGATGGCCGGTGCGCTCACAGTGCTCACTGGCTGAGCACGGTGCAGCCGGTCTCAAAAAGGACAAAAATAAAATGCATCTATAAATTTGGGACAATTCCACCCAAAGAGTTGTTGTAAAGATTAGATGCAATGATGTAGGGAATGTGAGTTCTTCTTGCTGGTTTGCACCATTATTTCTCTAGTAGTTAACAATTATTGGGGCCCCAGAAGCACAAGCTAATAATGAATTGAAGGTGACAGAAAGTGTGATAAAGACTGAAATTGTGTGGCCCAAAAGTTCTAGATGAAGTAAAGAGCTGTTGTTGAAGGCTTGCTTACTACCATTCACAAATGACAGTTTTGCCCAACATAACACCTCTGAGTGTGCTTTTGGAAGTGAGTTGTTGCAATGCCAGTTTTTACTACTTTACAGTGTTTTCAGACCCATTGCAAGCCACCTTCTATTGCTCCCACTGAGACACTGCACAGCACAAGTAAATATCCATCATCAGATTTTAAAACTCCTCAAATAAGTGGTAGATTGTTGACAAAATTGTTGCTGTCATGTTGAGAAAAGGACTATGGCTTTCACAAAGATAAAAAGAAATATTTTGAAGCAGACTGTCAAATAAATATCAGATATTAAGATGATTTGATATACAGCTAAAATGCTTGGAACTAAAATGGCAAATATGTCTACAGTCTAATTTACAATCCTTTTATGAACAAAATTATCAGTAAAGTTGAAAACATAAAGTGTCCAATTTTTCTTTTTTTAATTTTGTTTTATTTATTTTAACCTACATAATGTAATTGTAATACTTATGGTGTAAAATCTGATGTTTGGATACATATATATGTTGTATAATAATCAGGTCAGGGTAGTTAATGTATCAATCACCTCATGCATCTATCATTTCTTTGTGATGTTTAAGCTTTCCAAAGCTTCTCCTCAATAGTAGCCATTATGTAATATACAAAACTTAACTGTTAACCACAGTCACCCTGCTGTGCAATAGAACATTGGAATTTATTCCTCCCACCTAATTGTAATTTTGTAGCTGCCGGCCAGCCTCTCCCTTTTATCCCCTCCCCTTCTTCACGTCCCTTCCCCCACACACACCTCTGGTAACCACTGTTCCATTCTCTGCCTAAATATTATCAACTTTTTTTCCCCTTAGATTCCACATATAAGAGAAATTATGTGGTATTTGCGTTTCTGTGCCTGGCTTACTTCACTTAATATAATGTCCTCCAAGTCCATCCATGTTGCCGCAAATGACAGGATTTAATTCTTTTTTATGGCCAAATAATATTCCGCTATGTATATATACCACTTTTTTTATCCATTCATCCATTGTTAGACACTTAGGTTGATTCCATATCTTGGCTATTGCAAATTGTGCTGCCATAAACATGGAAATGCTGATATCTCTCCCACATACTAACTTCATTTCCTTTGTGTGTATACCTAGAGTGGGACTACTGGATGACAAGCTTATTTTTAATTTTTTGAGGCACCTCCACACTGTTTTCCACAATGTCTGTACTAGTTCACACTCCCACCAACAGTGTGCAAGTGCTCCCTTTTCTCCACGTCCTTGCCAACACTTGTCTTCTTTTGTCTTCGTGATAATAGCCATTCTAACTGGAATGAGGTAGTATCTCATTGTTGTTTTGATTTGCATTTCCCTGATACTAGTGATGTTGAGCATTTTTTCACATGCCTGTTGGCCATTTGTATGTCTTCTTTTGAGAAGTGTCTATTAAGATCATTTGCCCATTTCTCAATTGGGTTATTTGTTTTTGGTTTTTTGCTGTTAAATTCCTGATGTATTCTTGAGATTAACCCCTAGTCAGATTTATTGTTTGCAAATATTTTCTCCCATTCTGCAGATTGTCTCTTACTGTTAACAGTTTCCTTTGATGTGCAAAAGCTTTGTAGTTTGATGTAATACCACTTGTCAACTTTTGTTTTTATTGCTTGCTTTTGAAGTCTTATTTTTAAAATCCTTGCCCAGTCCCATGTCATGGATTGTTTCCCCTGTTTTCTTCTAGTAGTTTCATAGTTCCAGGTTTCACATTTAAATCTTTAATCCATTTAAGTCAATTTTTGTATATGATAAGAGGTAGGGGTCTGGTCTCATTCTTTTGCATATGGATATCCACTTTTCCCAACAATTTACTGAAGAAATTGTCTTTTCCCCAATATGTATTCTTGGCACATTTATCAAAGAGCAGTTGGCTGTAGGTGCATGAATTTATTTCTGGGATCTCTATTCTGCTCCATTGGTCTGTATGTCCATTTTTATGTCACTACCATGCCATTTTGGTTACTATAGCTATGTAGTATAATTTGATGTCAGGTAGTGTGATATCCCCAGCTTTGTTCATTTTTCTCAGGATTTCTTTGGCTATTCTGGGTCTTTTTTGGTTCCATATGAATTTTAGGATTGTTTTTCCTATTTCAGTGAAGAATGTCATTGGTATTTTAATAGGGATTGCATTAAATCTATATATCACTTTAGGTTGAATAGTCATTTTAATGATTGCTGTGGGTCTAATGTGTCCCCCAAAAATTCCCATGTTGGAAACTTGATCTCCATTATAATAGTGTTAAGAGGGTAAGATACCCTATTACAGTGATTGAAAGGTGAGGCCTTTAGGAGGTGATTAGATCATAAGGACTGTACTCTTGTGAATGGATCCATTGATGATTTAATTGGTGGTCATGGGCATGGTTCTGATGGCTTTATAAGGAGAGCAAATGGGGTTAGCTCTCTCTTGCTCAGACATTCATCATGTGACACTCTGCATCACTGTAGAAAAAGGCCCTCACCAAATGTATTCCCTGGACTTTGGACTTCCCAGCCTCCAAACTGTAAGAAATAAATTTTGTTTCTTTATAAATACAACTTTCAGGTATTCTGTTATAAGCAAAAGAAACCGACTGCTACAGCTACATTAATTCTTCCAATCCATGAATATGGAATATCTTTCCATTTATCTACGTCCTCTTCATTTTTTCTATTCAAAGTTTTATAGTTTTCATTGTAGAGGTCTCTCACCTCCTTGATTAAGTTTATTCCTAGGTTTTTAATTTTTTTGTAGTTGTCATAAAAGGAATTGTTTTCTTGATTTCTTTCAGATAGTTTGCTATTAGTATATAGAAATGCTACTGACTTTTGTGTGTTAATTTTGTAACCTGCAACTTTGCTGAATTCATTTATTAGTTCTAACAGTTTTTTGGTGGAGTCTTTAGACTTTCCTATATATAAGAACATGTTGTCTACAAACAGGGGCAGCTTGACTTCCTCCTTTCTAATTTGGATGCATTTTATTCTATTTTTTTTCTCCTAATTGCTCTGGCAAGTACTTCCAGTACTATGTTCAATAAAAATGGTTAAAGTGGGCATCCTTGTCTTGTCCCTGAAATAAGAGGGAAAGCATTCAGCTTTTCCATATTCAATATGATGTTAGTTGTAGGTTTGCCATATATGGCCTTTATTGTATTGAGGTACACACCTTCAATACCTAGTTTGTTGAGTTTTTATCATGAAGGAATGTTGAATTTTGTCAAATGCTTTTTTCTACATCAATTAAATCATGATATGGTTCTTATCTTTATTTCACATAATATGATGTATCACATTATTATTATTGATCTGCATGTGTTAAACCATCCTTGCATTCTTGAGATAAATCCCACTTGATCACAGTGAATGATCTTATTAAGGGATGTTAAATCAGTTTCCTAATATCTTGCTGAGAATTTTCACATCTATGTTCATCAGGGATATTGGCCCATAATTTTCTTTTTTTGTTGTGTTCTTGTCCAGTTTTGGAATTAGAGTAATGCTGGCCTCATAAAATGAGTGGGGAAGTATTCTCTCCTCTTCAATTTTATGGAATAACCTTCAGATAATTGGTATTAGTTCTTCTTTAAATGTCTGGCAGAATTCAACAGTGAAGCCATCAGGTCCTGGGCTTTTTTTAATGGAAGATTTTGTATTACTGATTCAATTTCCTCACTTGCTGGTATGTTCATATTTTCTATTTCCTCAGAGTTTAATCTTGGTAGATTGTATTTGTCCAGGAATTTATCCATTTCTTCTATGTCACCAAACTTGTTGGTATATAGTTATTCATAATAGACTCATATGATCCTTTATATTTCTGTGGCATCAGTTGTAATGTCTCCTTTTTCATTTCTGATTTTATTTATTTGAATCTTCTCTCTTTTTTTCTTGGTTAGTCTGGCTAAAGTTTTGTCAATTTTGTTCTTCTTTTCAAAAAACCAAATCTTCATTTCATCAGTATTTTCATTGTTTTTTTAGTTTCTATTTCATTTATTTATGCTCTGAGCTTTATTATTTCTTTCCTTCTGCCAACTTTGGGTTTAGTTTGTTGTTGTTTTCTAGTTCTTTTAGGTGCAATGTTAGGTCATTCATTAGAAATCTTTCTTCTTTTTGTTGTAAGCATTTATTACTATAAACTTTCCTCTTAGAATTGCTTTTGATGTGTCCCATAGGTTTGATGTGTCTTCATTCTCATTTGTCTCAAGGAATTATTTAATTTCCCTTTTAATTTCTTCATTAACCCATCAGTTGTTTAGGAACATGTTGTTTAATGTCCATGTATTTGTATAGTTTCTGAAATTTTTCTTGTTGTTGATTTCTAGTTTGATAACATTGGGGTCAGAAAATATACTTGATATGTTCTATATCTTTTTAAATTTGCATAGATTTGATTTGTGGCCTAATGTGTGATCTATCCTAGAGAATGTTCCATGTGCAGCTGAGAAAAATGTGTATTCTGTAGCAGTTGGATGGAATGTCTTATAACTGTCTGTAAAGTCCATTTGGTCTATGCTACAGTTTAAGTCAGATGTTTCTATTTATTTTTTTGTCTAGATGATTTGTCCATTGTTGAAAGTGGGGTATGAAGCCACCTACTGTTACTGAATTGCAGTCAATCTCTCTCCTTACTTCTAATAATGCTTGTTTTATATATGTGGGTGCTCGGTGTTGGGTGGATATTTATTAGCAGTTGTTATATCTTCTTGTGGAATTGATCCCTTTGTCATTTTATAATGACCTTCTTTGTCTCTCTTTACAGTTTTTGATTTAAAATCTATCTTATCTGATATGAGTATAGCTACTTTCACTTGCTTTTGATTTCCACTTGCAAGTGATATGTTTCTCCAGTCCTTCACTTTCAGTGTATGATTATCTTTAACAGTTAGGTGAGCCTCTTGTAGGAGCTTGGTTTTTTATCCATTCAGCTATTCTACGTCTTTTAATTGGAAAGTTTAACCTTTTTACATTCAAGGGTACTACTGATATGTGAAAACTTATTTTTGCCATTCCGTTAATTGTTTTCTGCTTGTTTTGTAGATCCTTCATTTATTTATTTTTCTCTTGTTATTTACATCTGTGTATTGTTGCCTTTCTGTGGTACTAGACTTTGTTTTCTTTCTCTTTCTCACTTGTGTGCCTGCTGTAATTTCTTTTTCTTTTTCTTTCCTTTTTTTTATGGTTACCTTGTGGGTTAATATAAACCATCTTATAATAACCTATCTTAAGCTGATACATAAAAATACCCTAGACTTTCCACACACACGCAATTTATATTTTTGTTGCCTTAATTTATGTTTGTATCCATTGCATATTCCTTAGCCACTAGTTGTAGCTGTTGTTGGTTTTTGAACATGTTGACTTTTTTTTTTTTGAGATACCTTTTTTTTTCATTTATTGGACCCGCAAACTAAAAAAGTGTCATAATATCCAGTGTTGACATGAATATGATAAAACAGGCTTTCTTGTACAAACTTGCTGAGGATATATATACATATAGCCACAAAACAAATCTAAATATATTTTTAAAAAATAATATCATAGAAAATATTTTCTCTGATCACAATAACAGGAGGAAATTTAGAAAATTCACATATGTGTGGAAATTAAACAACACTCTCCTAAATAAACAATGGGTAAAAAGAAAAATCACAGGGAAATTAGAGAACACTATGAGATAAAAATCAAAGTGCAACATATTTATAGGACTCAGGGCTCATGCAGTACTTAGAGGAAATTTTAAACTTGTAAACACCTATATTAAAAATAAGAAAAATCTCAAACATTAATGTAAACTTCTATCTCAAGAAAATAGAAAAAGAAGAGCAAACTAAACCAAAGGCAAAGGTAAGTAGGAAATAACAAAGATGACAACAGAAATATATGAAATAGTGAATTTAAAAACAATAAAAAAAACATAACCAAAAGTTGATTCCTTAAAAAGATCAACAAAATTTACAAATCTTTATCTACACTGACATAGGAAAAAAGAGAAGACTGAAATTACTAAAATCAGAAATAAAGCAGGTCATTATTACATTGTCATTATGATTTTTTGTTGCGGTAAGATTTAGTTTCTTTCTCTTTCTCATTTGCATTTTTGTTCTAGTGGGTTTTGTTCTTTTTTGTGTATTCATGGTAGTGATTATTGTTTTTCAAGTTCCAGAGGCAGGACTTGCTTGAAGATTTCTTGAAGAGCTGTCATGTGGTGGTTAAATCCTGCAGTTTGGATTCGTCTGGAAAACGTACTATTTTCCCCTCATTTCTGAAGGATAGCCCTGCTGGGTATAGTATTCTTAGCTGGCAGGTTTTTTCTTTTAGTATTTTGAATATATAATCCCATTTTCTTCTGGCCTATAAAGTTTCTGTTGAGAAGTCTGCTGTTAGTCTGATAGGGGCTCCCTTATAGGTGTCTTGATGCTTTTCTCTTGCTTCTTTTAAGATTGTCTCTTTTTGTCTTTGAGCTTTGCCAGTTTGACTAAAACGTGCCCTGAAGAGGATCTATTCGGGATGGATCTGTGTGGAAATCTCTGAGCTTCCTGGATCTGAAGGTCCATATCTCACTATACCTGGGAAGTTTTCTATTATTTTTTTGAATAGGTTTTCCATGCCTTTTCCTTTCTCCTCCCCTTCTGGAACATCCATGATTCAAATGTTTGTGCATTTAAGGTTGTCTGCTATCTCTCTTAGATTTTCTTCATTTTTTTATTCTTTCTTTTTCTTTTTCTTTTTTCTTTTTTTTTTTGTCCACCTTGGTTATTTCAAAAAGACTAACTTCAAGATCAAAAATTCTTTTTTTCCTGCTTGGTTCTAGCCTTCTGCTTAAGCTCTAAGTTGTGTTTTTCATTTCACTGAGTAAATCAGTTGCATGAGTTCTGCTACATTCTTTTTTAAGGTATTAATCTCTTTGTAAATTTCCTCTTCCATATCCTGGATTTTTTTTTCTCATTTTATTATGTTGTCTAACTGAGTCCCTTTATATCTCAGTGAGTTTCCTTACGATTGTTGCTCAGAATTTCTTTTCAGTCATTACAAGGATTTCCTGCTCTATAGGGTCTGGTATTTGAGAATTACTGCGTTCTTTTGGTGTTGTCATATTTTCTTAGATTTTCATATTTTTAGTATCTCTACGTTGATGTCTTGTCATCTGGTAGAGCAGTTGCTTCTTCTATTCTTCTGCAGTGGGCTTTGAGGAGAGACACTTCCTCTTGTTTTTCCAGCCTCTCCTGGTGACTTTCCTTGTGTCAGTGCAATCAAGTGTCTTGTAGGCTGCCTGCCCAGTGGCTGTGGCTACTGCTGTGGTGTCAAGCTGCTTTTGTGGCAGCCTTAGCTGTAGTGGTGGCTGTTGTGGACCACCTACACAGAAGTGGTGTTTTTGGCTTGCTCCTTGCCTGCTTCTGCATGGTGGTGGCTGCTCTCAGCTCATGCCTAGGGCTTTGGGTGTGCTCTGTTGCCTGCTTCTGGGTGGAGGGGGGTGCCCTCAGCTCCTTTCTAGGACTCCAGGCATACTCCCTTGCCTGCTTCCCCATTTTGACTTTAAACCTTTATTCTAGAGGATTGAAGGATTTCCATCACACAATTATTCACTGGGGTATTCTGAGTTTGAATTTTGAATTCACCTGAATTTGAATTATGTATTTACCATACCTGGTGAGTCTTGTTCTTTTTAATGTTTTGACAACAGTAATTATCATCTTTTCATTTCCAAATGTAGCACTCCCTGAAGCATTTCCTGTAAAGATATTCTAGTAGTGATGAATTCCCTCAGCTTCTTCTCTGGAGAGGTCTTTATTTCTCCCTCATTTCTGAAAGATAACCTTGCTGGAGAAAGTATTATTGGCTGACAGTTTCTTTCTTTCAGTGCTTTGAATATATCATCCCATTATCTCCTGACCTGCAAGGGTTCTGTTGAGAAACCTGCTGATATTCTAATGAGGATTCACTTTTATATGACTTGATGCTTTTCTCTTGCAGCTTTTAGAATTCTTGCTTTGTCTTTGACTTTTGAAAGTTGGCCATGTTGTGCCTTAGAGATAATTTGGGGGGGGGGGGACTGAGTCTAATTGGGGACCCTTTGGCTGAATCTAAATGTCCATATCTCTCACAATACTTGGGAAGTTTTCAGCTATTATTTCATTAAATACGGTTTCTGTGACTTTCTCCATCTCTTCTCTCTCTGGAACTCCTATTATTAAAACATTTGTTTGCTTAATGCTGTCCCATACATCTTCTAGACTTTCTTCATTGCTTTTTATTCTTAGTTTTTTTTTTCCTGTGACTGGGCTATTTCAAAAGATCTGTCTTCCAGTTCAAAAATTCTCTCTTCTGTATGATCTAGTCTGTTGTTGAAACTCTCAGTTATATTCTTTACTTTATTCATTGAGTTCTTAGGTCCAAGCTTTCTCTTGGGTTCTTTTTTATGATATCTATCTCTTTGTTAAATTTCTCATTCAGATTATGAATTGTTTTCCTGATTTCATTGATCTGTTTGTCTGTATTCTCTTGTATTTCATGGAGTTTTCTTAAAATCATTATTTAAAATTCTTTTACAAGCAGTTTGTAACTGTCCTTTTACTTGGCAACTGTTCCTAGAGAGTTATTGTCTTCCTTTGGAGGAGTCATGTTTCCTTACCTTTTCACGTTTCTTGTGTTCCTACACCGATATCTGCACATGTAATTGAGTAGGCGCTTTTCCCAATTTTATGGAGTGGGTTACATAGAAATTACTTTTTCCTGTAGATAGGTCCTGGGGTGTCTGTTGGATATGGTGCATTGGCTTTGGTTTTGGATGGACTCGGTAGTACAGTCTCTATGCAGTTTCTTTGGTTGTAATCCTCTTCAGTAATATGTGCAGGAGTTTATGCCAACACTGGCACAGTTTTGCTGAGTCAGAGACTCTGGGATGGCTATTAAGCCAGGCCTGTGCTGGTTCAGGGGGCCAGCCAGTTGTTTGGTGGTCTCTCTGAGGTTCGAAGTCACTGAGTAACCAACTATCAGGTTAGGCATGGGCCTGAAGCTCTAAGGTTGTCTCTTCCAGGAGGTGGTGCACTGCCTGATGAGCTTTCAGGCTGGAAAAAAGTGGGCCTGGGTGCAGGGTGTGGGGTCAAATAGCTCTGTGAAGGCCTGTCAAAAGATTGGATGCCACTGCCTGACCAAGAGCTGGAGTGCACAGGTGCAGCAGGGCCAGGTGGCTCTATGAAGGCCTGCCAGAAGATGCAGAGCCACCACCCTTCTCACTATCAAGCAAGGGGCAGGTTTGCATAGGTGCAGCAGGAATCAGCAGCTCTGTGGAAGGCCAACTGATCAGCTGTTGAGCCCAGAGTAGGCCTGCAAGGGTGCAACAGGGCCCAGCAGCTCTTTGGTCAAATGTATGCATATCTATAAAGAAAATGTTAAAATGGAGCTATTTAGTCCCAGTGTTGGACTGAGATCCCAAAATATTATATGACACATACATTCCAAAATGAAGTCTAAGGCCAGCATACAAGATTTTTTAAAAGTAGCAAAGGAGGTTTTACTCTTCTCTCACACATGTCAAAGGTATGAAAGGATCACAAATTGGGAAGTGAGAGGATTTTGGGAGAAGTGGCTTGCCGTGAGTCCTCCTCCACCTCAGGTGGAAGAGGTGGGGCATGCCTGCCCTCAACTGATGCCCAGAGAAAGGGACTTCCCCCAAACTCCCAAAAGACTTGATAAGTGTCTGCTTAGAACTGGAAGACATGGTGACCTCAGGTGTCTGGCCCACCTGAAATCTTACTAACAAGAGAACTCTGGCCCACTACTCTGATGGCAAGTAAGAAAAGTTGCCTGTGTTGGAATTGGGCTGTGCTCCAAAAGTTGGCAGAGGCAAAGGATGAAGCTGATGTGGGCCACATGCAATGGTGAACCAGTGCAGGTTTGATTTGGATCTAGCCAAAGAGGGCTGCCTGAAGGGGACAGATGACCTCAATTGGAAGTGCACTGCTGATGCCCAAAGCTGAGGAAGGCCCATGCATAACCAGCCAGAGGATGTGGTGTTACCTGCCTGGAGGGATCTACATGCAACATCCCAGAGCTGGAGTCCAGAGGGTGCATCCAAAGAGCCCATGAATGAGTCTCTGGGAGAAGGGAGCAGCTCCTAACATCTGCCAGACCCCGAACACACAACACTAACTCACTTCAATGTTTCCTATCCTATCCATTTCCTCTCCTCCTGACCCAGCCACTTCAACCCTGTAGGGATCAGAAATTCAGGCTGGCAAGATGCGCAAAAGAAAGAAATGTAAGAGAAGGAAAACAAGGCCCACTTCCACCATCCCACTTCAGGCAGTGTGCTTGTAAGGGGCCTGCACTGGGAAAGCAGAGGAGTTATGACATTAAATGACACTCACACATTTGATATTTACATTGGCCTGGTCACATTAATTAGTGACTAGAGACCCTTTATTACTTGGAAGTGACCAGAAAGTCTTGAGATTTGTTTTACATTTTCCCTAAGGAAAGAACTAGCCCCATGGAACAAATTTAAAGGCACAGTGAATTCTTTCTATTGATACTATTTATACTCCATGAGACCTACTTTTCAGCAGAATGGTCACATTGATATTCCTTCAAGGAATTCAAACCTCTCGTTCGCCCTTCCACCCAATGGCTTTAATAAATAGAACAAATAGATCCCATAACTGATAGTTTAGACTCATTGCAGTGAAATTTGCTGAACAAATGTATGCAGAAAAGAACCAAGAAAGTCAACATACCTTCTATTTCTTTTCAATAACACACTTGTTGCCTACCAGAATAAATGCCTTAATAATTCTCCATACGTCAAAAAATTACACATTTTTAAATAAGTCAACAAAAGGTACTCTAAGAGGTTCAGTTTTTACCCTTGTATAAAGCCCAATGTCTCCTTTGGCAACATTTGTGTATATAAATGGTTGTTTGTTGTGGATGATTAAAAACACAAAATTGGGAGAAAATGGGCATGTTCTTTTCATTAACTATTCTCTAAATCAAGCCCAGTGAGGATGAAATGAAGCAAGTATGTATTCAGCTAAAAGAGCACCAGGCTTCACCAGGTCTCCAGCACAGCTCCCTGAGCAGCAGCTCACCTGGGACTGGGTCAGGGCAGCAAAGGCAGCCTCATGCTGGAGGGGAGAGAGGAGAGAGGAAGCACAGGGCTTACAAAGAATGTCTGATTTTGGAGGTTGATCTTGGCCACACTATAATCAGGAAAAATCTCTGAGGAAATAGACCACTATCACCACTTCTCTAGTAGTTGTGACCTGGAGCAACCTTGTGACTTTAATATTAAAATTATGTCAACGTCAGGAGTAGTGCAAGCACCCCATGAGGACAAGCAGGTAACCACAGGATTCCAGGGCTGGGGAGGCCATTCGAGGTCATCTTAGTCTAACAGGTCTCAATCTCTTCCCCACTCACATGAAGGGTGACACTTACAAAAGGCTGACATGCTCCTCTGTCTGACCCCAGGGTCTCTGCGGTCTCTGCCATGTCAAGTTTTTCTCCCATGTAAGAAATTTTGAGAATGGAAAGGACATGAATAGAGGAATAACCAACCCCTCCTTCACACACAACACACACATGTCATTTGATAACAAAAGGCTTACCCATACCTCTCATCAAATCTCATTACTCAACATACCAGTGCAGTACATTTCAGAAATGCTTATCCACAATTGCCTCTTCTTTGTGGTGGGTAATCTGGGACCCTAATGGGTTCAGTGGCTTACCTAGAGTGACAACCCAGAATCATGGTCTCATCTCTTTTTAAAATGAATGGGATGGTGTTTAGTGTCCCCTCTAAGTAAACCTAATCCCTACCCACAGCAGTCCAGTACCTTCGCTTTGTCCTTCTAAAACTTCCCTCCTTAGATTTTCCCTTCCCAGAAAAACTGCCAGCCCCTCCACACATATGAGGTAGGCATTGTGAGGAAAGTGATCACACTGAGGGATTAAAGGGCTTTCCAAGAATTAGGTGCATAATAAAACAAGTGTACCCTTAATCGGTGGTTCTCAAAGTAGGCCCCCAGGGCGACTGCCATCAATATCATCTGGGGAACTGTAAAAATGCAAATTCGTGGTATAATTGGTTCCTTCCCTTCTTTTCTATCTTTTCATGTTTCAGCTCAAATGTCATCTCGCTTGACTATTCCATCTAAAGTGCATCCCCCACTCCCTAACCCCAGGCCTCTCACTGTCCTATCATCTATTCCTTTCATAACACTTTTCTATCTTGGTCACTATGATGGTCAGTTTTATGCATCAACTTAGCTAGGCTATAGAACTTATGTATTTAATCAAACACTAATCTAGGTGTTGCTGTGAAGGTCTTCTGTAGACATGGTTAACATCTACAATCCATTGACTTTAAGTTTCCCTCTATAATGTGGGTGGGCCTCACCAATCAGTTGAGGGCCTAACCAGCAAAAACTGAGCTTTCCTAGAGAAAAAACTCAGCCCCAAGAATGCAGCATTTACTCCTGCCTGAGTTTCCAGCCTGTCAGCCTGCTCTAAAAATTTCAAACTTGCCAGCTCCTACAATTGCATGAGCCAATTAGCAAAGATATAAACAAAAGGCATGGGTTTGGGATAAGGGGCATTCATGGGGGAACTTTCCCAAAAGTTGCCTTTTGGTGGGAAGGATATCTTAAAAGAACTAAAATAACTACTGGAAACTAGAACCCCATGAAAGAAGTTACAGTGGTCACAGTGACTACACCATGTAACCTAAGGACCGCCATGGAGGGTTTTATGTTTACCCCACAAGCAATAGGCCTGGGAATACTTGAAGAGGAGAATGGGAAAAGGATTTCTTGTAACTCTGAGTCACATGTTGCCTAACTCAGCCTTC
>NW_007728529.1:214107-216015 GCF_000696425.1 Galeopterus variegatus | reverse complement strand
AAAATCTGTCACTATTTTTCTGATCTTAGCATATTAAAATACAAACACTAATTTTTAGATTACAGGCAGAATTTTATGTGATGGAACATGGTACAAATAACACCTATTAAGGAAAATGTTAAAATTTTCTCCTGTTGACTGAATTCTTTGAATGAGTGTTTTTATATTTAAGAATATATTTTCTCAAAGCTGGAATAGTTTAAGCAATAAAATAAAGTACTATTGTATTATAAGCTTAAGTATAAAATAAATATACATGAATATATACTGATATAAATAAATGATTGAATAAATGAATAAATGGCCGGAAACAGACAAATCTTTCAAGCAGAAGAATTCCAAATAATTTATGTACATACTCCACCTAATTGGAGGGGGGCATAACTCTCTGTGCATAGAGACTTCCTTCCAAAGAACACAGCACAGAAAGGGAGTAGGGAGAAATTTTACAGTGCAAAAACCTGACAAATACTACCTCAGCCAGCTGATCAAGGTCAACCCAAAAAGTCTTAAATCATATTGATACAATATGCACTTGATATGATGTGATAAGAATGGCATTTCACCTCTGTGGTCTTCTTCCCAAAGAACCCATAATCCCAGTGTAATCACAAGAAAAACATCAGACAAATCCAGTTGAGGTACATTCTACAAAATGCCTTAGCAGCTCCTCAAAGCTTTCCAGGTCATCAAAAACAAGGAAAGTCTAAAACTGTAGCTGGGTAGGAAGAATAAGATCTAGTGTTCTATAGCACTGCAGGGAGACTACGGTCAATAACAAATTACAGTATAAATTCAAGTAGCTAATAGAGAGGATTCTGAATGTCCCCAACACAATGTTTGAGGTGACGGATATGCTAATTACCCTGATATGATCATTGCACACTGTATAAATCTACCCAAATATAATATTGTACTCCATAAATATATACAGTTATCATGGGTCAATTAAGAAAAATATAATTAAAAAGAAAAAATTTTCGGATACAAAAGTAGATTGGAGGTTACCAGAAACTGGGGAGAAGGAATAATGGAACGTTATTGCTTAATGGGTACAGAGTTTATGTTTAGGATAATGAAAAAGTTTTGGAACAAAAAAACAAACAAAGTCATGAGAAGATATGACAACAAAATGTAATGTGGCATTCTGGATGCAATCCTGGACTAGGAAAAGGACGTTAGGTAAAAACTAAGAAAAGTGGAAGACACTATGGACTTTAGTTCATAGTAATGTATCAGTATTGATTCACTAATTGTAATATACATTGTAATATATATATGTAAGATGTGACTAATAGGGGAAACTGAGGGTGGGTAGAGAAGAAATCTATACTATCTTCCCGATTTTTTTGTAAACTGCTTGAAAATAGTTTATTTAAATACACACACATATCTTCTATGAAAAGTGAAGTATAAAATATAAAATTATTTTGTAAATAGGCACATACAGAGATTCTGATGCCACTCCCTACTAGACCACACTGAAATTAACCCATTTCAGTTACTGTCTACACCCAGGGCTCATGAGGTTCTTGAAGCCCCGAGTGTGTTTCTTCTGCCTGTCTTGCCCCAAACAAACCAATGGCACTTACAAACCTGGCTCCTGGCAACAAATTGCCTGGCCTTCTCCAGCTGCCAATTCACCTGGCATCTCCCCAGGAGAAGGAGAGATAGACATGTGAGCACAAGGCTGCTGCTGACCTCTACGGGGACTTTGCGGACATTGGCAGAGAGCACCCCCTCTTCCAGGCACATCCGGCATCCGTGCAGAGGTGCTTTGGTTTGGGGAGCAGATCAGGAAGTGAATGTGTGAATGGACAATGAGATTCAAGTTTTAACTCTAACAGGTTGTTCGTTGACCTTTAGTTGAGCAAAATTTGAAGTCCTCATTTTGTATTCTCTCTCTCT
>NW_007728529.1:209939-213227 GCF_000696425.1 Galeopterus variegatus | reverse complement strand
TCTCTCTCTCTCTCTCTCTCTCTCTCTCTCTCTCTCTCTCTCTCTCTCTCTCTCTCTCATTTTTTAGTTTTTGGTGGCTGGCCGGTATGGGGATCCGAACCCTTGACCTTGATGTTATCAACATTTCTATTCCGCATCACAGTTAATGAAGAACTTTGCCCATACACATCTCATCTTTAGAAGTTTAGTTATTATCTCCTCCGTACTACTCATTTCTGCTTTATACTCTGCTTTTACAGAAAAGTGGAGCAACAATAAAATCAGTTATACCAGCTATTCTTAAGAGCTCTGTGATTCCCACTAAAAATTTAATTTGGAAAATATAGCCTATCCTGAAAGCAGATCTTTTGCACAGTACTTTTTTAAAACAAATATTTGTCACTGTTTATTAGAAAGATATTCTGCTCCATTAAATAAAAAGTTAGAGTCATTCTGACCTGCCTCGTATACAATTTGGGCGTGTAGCAGTTAGCAAATATGTGTTGAAAAAAGATGAATAAGAAAGAAAAGAGGGAAGAGGTGGGACATGGAAGACAGAACATTCTAGAAAGTCAGCACCTCACGGTTCTGGCCTCAGCCTCTCTGTTCTTAACTAGCTGTGTAACCCTAGTGCCATGGTTTGAATGTTTGCTCCTTCCAAAATTCATGTTGAAATTTAACTGCTTTTGTAACAATATTAAGAGGTGGGACCTTTGAGAGGTGACTGGGCCATAAAGGCCCCATCTTCATGAGTGGGATTAATGCCATTGTAAAAGGGAGAATTCTGTCCCCTTTTGCCTCTTGGCCCTTCTGCCATGGGATGACACATTAAGGAGGCCCTAGCCAGATGCTGGCACCATGAGGTTGAACTTCCAGCCTCCAGAACCATAAACCCATAAATTTCTGTCCATTTTGAATTACCCAGTCTTGGGTATTCTGTTACAGCAGCACAAAACAGACTGAAGACTTAAATAAATCAATTCATCTCTTAGAGTCCCAGTTTTCTCATCTATAAAGCTAAGAGGTTATATTAAAATAATCTTCAAGGATTCTTCTGCTTATAAAATTCTACTTCAAAAGATATTTTAAAAGAAATATATGATTTTAAAAGCCAAAAAAAAAAGAAAAAGATATAGCTTCATGAATATTTGCATCCTACAACAAAGATGACCAAACTCTGAATATTTAAGAGCCACTTCTATTTAATAACTTTCTACTGCATTTTGATTAAAAACCAGGTAAAGTTTTTGAAATGATATCTAGCTGGAAATTTCTACATTAGGATTATATAGACCAAATAGCAAAAACACTTTCAGGACAGTGGAGAGTTAGAAGCTGAACTTGAGTCAGCAGTTTTGTGCCATGGTTTTGATAGCAAATGCTCTCCTAGGACACGCTGGATCATCTCAGCATCAAGAAGCAATGACATCAAACATAAGCCTAACCTTGTTTGAATTCTGCCCAAGTGTGGGCTTGCCCTTTTGGAAGAAAAGAAAGAAAATTTGAAATTATATTCAAGCCCACACCCTGCCTCATACCAATGAAATCAGAACCTTGGGGGAGTTGGCCATAGGTATTTTTTTTTAACCCCCCTGAGTAATTTTCATGTGCTGCCAGTTGAGAACCACTGGATTAAATAATGAAACATACGAGGAAAAGGAAGGAATGAGAATTGCAGGACCTAAAAAAAAAAAAGCCAGGCTTTACTCAGCAATATGCAGATGCACGGGGCTGTGATCGATACTCTGCACACTGGGCACGAAACGAGAAATGGGCTTACTGATGAGAACTTACATGATGGTAAAACAAAGAATTGAAAAGAACAAGGACTGTCAGTGATTTTTCCAAAAAAAGTGGAAATGTCTTTTAAAAATTAGGCCGGGAACTGTGTCTTGGGTAGTTAAATGTCAAGATGTGGATTTCCTGGTTTTACACAATCTATTGTACATTTTAACCACTCACAGTTGCCCATTTCCTCTGGGTTAATGATTCTGGCCTCTGTTTCCCTATTGTGACTTCTGGTCCTCGTATGCCCATTATTACCTTAACACTTTTCTGACTACAACCTCTTGGCCTTTAGATCGCCAGCATCCAGCATATGTGTCCGGTAAAATGCCTACCTCACTTTATCTTCCCAGCTTCCATAGCCACAATCCTGACACATTTGAGACTGGTATAAAAAAAAAGAAAAGAAAAAGCCCTCAGAGCTGGATATGCCTTTCTCTGGCTTTTTCATTCTCAAAGCCAGCTTCCGCAGAAGCCTAGATTAACCTTTCTCAGATGCCATTCAAATCCCCAAAATACCGTATTGCACATTTTTGCCTATCACATAAAACCTGAGCACACTCATGTAAGCCCATCCCATCAACAAAGTTTCTTATTTCTTTGTATGAAAAATTCCTTCCCCAACCAAGGCAATCTGTGGCCAGTTTTTGAATACAACATCTTATCCCTACATATGCATGAAAACTCATTGCTGTTTCTTGTAATTAACAGGCACTGGCACCCACGGCTCTTTAGTTCCCTTTAGCTGCCAAACAATCCTGCCAGCCCCTATCTGCTCACACCGAGGGCAGAGAACAGACAGGCTTTGCTTTGACATCTCTCATCACAAAATTGCTTCAGGAACCATTGGTATTGCCCCACAGACCCCTTTAACCACACACTGAATTCCCGGGCTTCCTTTTCCTAATATTCAATACTGTGGTTTCTGACTGCCTGTGCCAGCCTTAGTCGACCTGGGTGCTATTTTCCCACTCTACTTTCCACACTGTCCTTTATGTTCTCCAGGCACCCACCTAAGGTTTCTGATTCCTGCTGTCAAATCCCCTCTGATCCAGTCTCTTTCCTTGAATTTGCTGTGCCTGATCTTCTTTGTTTCTGCTTGCAACAAAAATTACCCTTCCATCCCTACACTCTTCACTCTGCCTCCCTTCTGGAATTTAAGGTCTGCTCACATCCATTCTCATGTTTAACTGACTTTCTGATCACAACCCTTGCTATCCAGATCATACAAATTCAGCGCATCTTCTGGTTAGACCAGCACCCCGGGCCTGACTTCCCTTGCCTAGTTCTGGTGCCCTCTGAGACCTAACCTGAGCCGACCTTGGACACCATCTTCTGCAAGACATTTAGTTTCTCTTTGTCTACTCTTTAGGCTGTAACTTCCAGGACTGTTTTAACTCGCTGGCATTTATTTCCATCAATGAGCTCTCCCGTTATTTTGGGTATGTCTTCTCTGTGTGCTAGATTGTTTCCCTTTTAACATCTACTTTTTGTCCTGACTCTTCCTTTTACCTCTCCTGCCAC
>NW_007728529.1:207779-209130 GCF_000696425.1 Galeopterus variegatus | reverse complement strand
GATTGTTTCCCTTTTAACATCTACTTTTTGTCCTGACTCTTCCTTTTACCTCTCCTGCCACTTCAGTCCTTGCACAGTGACAGAACTGGCTGCCAAGAGAGTAGTCATGCAGATAACTTTTGAAGTTTGACCTTTCCCCAAATCAAAGGGATACATTGGACTAGACACTGGCTCACGGTCTACCCCCGCCATTATTTCCTTATGGTAAAATGAGGGATAAATCAACTAAAATGACACTGAAAATGAAGACAAACCAAAAGAAAAGCAGTTTAAATAAATGTATAGCTATTTATTGGTGACTTCATCTAGTCCCAAGTTTTTTCTACTTACCTAATCAACTAATCCTGTTAATGTCCTAATAAAGGTCTAGAAAGGTTTTGGCTTCTTTCAGTTTCAACTGCAAATGCTCAACACCATGGAGGGAGGACACTTTTCCTAAATATAAACAGTATAAACTGATTATCTCTAACCACTGTGACCATCACAGACTTCTACAGATGGAAGCTGATGGTGAAAAGCAATGACAACCCAGCCCTTCTAAAACCATGTGAGAACCAAGCTAAGAATCTGTCACAGCTGCTTAAGGTTTTAGATGTTAAAGGAAGACCACAGTGCAGTGCCACCAGCCATCCATGACTGATTGGTCCCCAGTGATCCAGAAACCATTACCTGTTCTTGGCATATGATGCCTTGTTCAGGGACAGAAAAGTTGGAACAACACAACTTAACTTCAAACAAAGTGTCAAAGTTATTCATTATCACAGAACTACCATTTGCCCCTCCCCCAGCCCACTTCACTGTTCTCTGTGGGATGCTGTACTTCCCCAAATGGCACCTTCGAGTGTGACCAAAGCAAGCTTTTGGAAGTACAGCAACAAGTGAAATGGAGTGGCATTCTCTATCTCTGGTTGCTAGTAAATTTTACCAGCCAGTGAAATGCTTCTAATCCAAACTCATTGCATATGAATCAAAACTGACCAAACTCTTCCAGAACCTTCTCTAACTCCCTAAGGGTAATGTTCCTTCTAATAGCCCTGCTTGATCTAACTTATCCCAACTCTACAAATACTTATGGGATACCTACTTCATGAAAGCATTGTGTCCCAATCTCTTCCTCACTCCTATTTTAGAAAGCTTTCTCTTTACCAAGGATGTTAGGTCTATTTATTTAGTTGGAAGCCATCTGACATTGTAGCATTACTGATAAAAATCCAGGAGAAACTCACCCATCAAAATTGACCTAGGGACCAACTTTCCAACTAGAATCTGCACAGCCCAATCATTTGCCAACAGAGGAGATGAGAGGTTGTTTTTTTTTTTAAGATAATTAGATTCTATCTGAAAGTTCTGC
>NW_007728529.1:205060-206552 GCF_000696425.1 Galeopterus variegatus | reverse complement strand
TTGTCTCACAGTTTTGGGAGCTACAAGTCCAGAATCAAGGTGTTGGCAGGGTAAGTTCTTTCAGAGGGCTGTGATGGAGACTGAGAGTCTGTTCCACGCCTCTCCATAGCTTCTGATGCTTTGCTGGCAATCTTTGGTGTTCTTCAGCCTATAGCAGCATCACTCCACTCTCCGCCTTCATCTTCACACGGCTTTCTCCTTGTGTGTGTCTGTGTCCAAATTTTTCCTTTTATAAGTTGTAATCAATTAAGGCTGGCTCTAATAACTTCATTTCAACTCCAATACCTCTGTAAAGATCCTATGTCCAAATAAGGTCACATTCTGAGATACTAGGGTTTAGGACTTCAACATGCCTTTTTTGAGGGGGATACGATTCAGCATATAACAGAGAGATTTTAAGATCCTGGAGCAAAATGATGTTTAATAATCCAAGAAGCAAGAGATTTGAGATGTAGTCAAATGAGGAAAAGGACTGTTTTACAAGCTGATGAGAAGAAGCAGCAGCCTACTATTAATGCTTTACAATTTGTCAGCTTTTACTTTTGCACGAGACTGTCGAGCAGTCCTTTGGCACTTGTGAATATGTTATTTAGGCTGTATATCTCGTATAAATATAAAATTTGTGACAGTTGACTTGCTAATCTGGATTTTTCAGCCAACAGAACCTAGTTTTGAATTGTTCACCAGCATGTAGATTACCACGGATCAACCATCATTCTTAGCCCTTTTGTCTCTCTGGCCTCATTGCACTCAAAGCTCCTCCCAGAGCAGCCTCTTTTATAACTCCCCAGCAAAGTAGATAATCTCTGTTTGGTGCAGAGTTGAAGAATCTGCTGTATATTTTGCTAAATTCTACCTTAAAATTAAAATCAAAAAGAGATTCCCCCCTTTTCTCTTGCACATACTCACGCCCACACAAAATGCAATCCACCCTTCATGCAAAAGTTATTACACAAGTTATTGGCAACAGTTTTCTCTTTATTGTTTTGTGGTGGAACCAAGAAAGTTCCGAGGGATTCTGATGGGTGCATATGTTGGAAGGGCCACTCTTTCATGACACTTGGGTGCCATGTCACAGTGCCTGGTACAATTGAGACCCCTACTGCTACTTCACTTCCTGTTGTTTCAAATCTCCCATCCTGATTGAATTTGATAAATCGACTGTTACAGAAGCATGGATTCCCATTGACTATGGCGACGTGAACTGCCCTGTTAAACACCCACATTCCTTGATCTACCATAAAGACTTGCATGTAGTATTTGTTACTAACAAAACCAAATTGAAGCATTTAGGCAGGAGGTAGGAAGGTTGAGCAGTTCATTTCATTAGAAACATTTACCCTTCTTTTCAAAGCAACCATCTAAGGGGAGTTTTGATTTAGCAAAAGAAATAATAGTCAAGCACTGTATCAACAAATTAATTATTTAAACATATTCCATTCCAAGTAATTTCTTACTCCCTGTAGTTAATTGTCAGGTTTTTTTTTTTTAA
>NW_007728529.1:185638-204694 GCF_000696425.1 Galeopterus variegatus | reverse complement strand
AATTACAAAATAACATTTGCTCGTTTTAAGTTTTCAAGCAATACAGAAGTGTAGAAAGTAAAAAGTGAAAGTCTCACTTCTCTTTTGCTAGTCTCACTTTCCAGAGGTCATCATTGTTCATAAAGAGGTGGATATCTAAACACATGGAGTTAAAGGTTCCGTACACAGTTGCTTATTCAAAAAATAGGACCTATTTGACATTCCCACTGTAACTTGTGTTTTTCACCCCATGAGATATTATGGGCTTTTTTCATGTCATTCCCTGTTTCTTTTGAAAGAATACAATCTTATTTTTTGATCAGTTGTGAAATAGCAACCAAAGCTGTAACTATATCAACATGGACAGCTAGCCTGCCACAAGAATTCCAACTATATCTCTACTGCAGGACTAAATTTTCAACAGGTTATACTGGGAAAAGTGGAAACTTTAGAACAAAGCTGACTGAACAGGAGTTCCTGTGCCGTGGACAAAGGTGGGGGATTTCATTACTTCCAAGTGCCCAATTTTTCTACTAAGAGAGGATAAACGCTTTCAATTACATGAATTCCCATCAGGCGGGCAACAATAGGCATGGATACACTTCTATAGCTCTTGAACAATAAAAAGTATATCACAGGATGGCGATCGGGACAAAGAGAAACAGCTCTGCCTCCATAATAAGGTGGGGAGTGAGAGTCGTTATCTGCAAAATGCTGCTGAAGCACATTAACTGAAAATTTTAAGCAAATAAGTTGTACACTATTTCCCAGTAATTTACAATACTCCCGTAGAAAACTCGAGTCTAATCCGTGCTGCTGGTGCATATCTGAGATGTCTTACTGGTTTAGGTGCTTCCTTATATTTCTACTGGTTTTTTTATTTTTGCTTTTCTTTTCTCTTCTGCAAACTTTTTTGCTCTCTACTCTGAACACTTTTACTTTTTTTTTTTTTTTCCTCATCTCCAGGTCTAATCTAAGGTGCAGATGAATTTCTACAATAAGTCTTCATCTGTCTAAACTTCTTTTGCCTCCCATTATGACAGAATCTTTGAAAAAATAGACTCGATCAGATTTATAATAGCAAAATTACATATATAACCAATTAATTACATCAAAAACACTTTTGCCTAAGACTCTCACTCAATATTGCCTTGATTCTCCTTTGTATATAGAGACCCAATTACCTATTACATTCATTTCTTGGAAAAAAAAAGTGATCAATTTTAAGATTCTTCTTCATAGTTTAATTTTAAACTGTTTCAGTTATATTTATCAATTATATTTAATTATAGTCATATGAAATTAAATATTAGTTAGTTATATACCATTGTATGTAATAACTAGAGTGTTATAAAATACTTGAAATTATGCCTGTATAATTTATTAGTGATAACTGTATTTTTAATTCTCTATAATAAATATTTTTAGAGAATTTTACCTTAATTTAATAAATATTTATAATAAAATCCCTTCTGAGCAAAAGAGTTTTTCAATTTTAATTTCATTAACATTCTGAGTTCAACTCTTAGAAAAATGTGGCAAGTATTGCATGTTTTCTTATCTATAAATGAAAAGAGCACATAATGCTGACATGACCTGTCCCAGAACTAGGGGAATGGCACTGCATAACTTGGATTCACAAGTCATCTCCGTGGGTTGTTGAGGCAGAGTTTCCTTCTTAACTCACCCGTCATGCCCTGCCTACCCAACCTCTATTCCATTCAGGGTAATAAAACCGGAATTCTCTCATCCCTCTTCAGAAATTTTATTTAAAACTCTTCCATAAGCCATCATATCTTACTACAATCTTCCTTTCCTGTTGTTCAAAGTCTTAAAATCTCATTTTCTCTGAAGATTATTGATTGTTGGGAATGTAGACATAAATATCCAACTCCCCATTGTACATCTGCACACAGACATTTTACACAACCTTAAGCTTGGTATGTCCCAGACTAAACACATAATCTGCCCCCTGCCTAGCCCAGTCTGTCTTGCCTCCAGTGTCCTCTATCTCACTATGTCATGCACATTCAATTATTTTCAGTCGAGAAATTCACTGTCCATTCAGTCAATCAACAAGCCTGTCGATTACAGATCCTAAATGCTCTCTGTCATTCCACTACCCACCATTTCAATTGCCACTATAACAGACCATGGGAGAAACAAAGGTGGCACCTACCCAACAGTGCATGTTAAGAGCTATTTAGATAAGTGCTGCAAATGAATTAACCTGTTGGCTCAGGCTATTTAGGATTGTCCATTTAAATGTTGGGGAGAGTCCGCCTTAAACCAAGACTCATCCGGAAGGAAGGAAGGAAGGAAGGAAGGAAGGAAGGAAGGAAGGAAGGAAGGAAGGAAATGAATCTCAGCTTCAAGGATACTCTTTCAAAATAATTAAACATAACTTTATGAAGAAAATAAAGTTTCAAAAGATCTGTTTTAATTGTCAAGCTTCAGAAAATTCTAAAACTATATAAAGTGGTATAAATAAATGAATACACAAAGTAAAAACAAAAAGAAAGTCTTGTCCCTTCTGGTAGCAACGAGTGAGTGTTCAGCTGCCTTTTAGCAAAACTTCTAGCCAAGAAACAAAAAATGTATGACATCAGTACCAAAGAAATTTTGTTTGTCTTTCATTTTCTGTAATAAGATGGAATGTGCTCTTTTGCATGGCAGTTATAACAGAGTGCTTAGGTATAAAGAAGTCAATATGCGCTATTTGAAAACTGGGATCTATTGCTCTACTAGATAACAAACTTTGCAACGCCAAAGACCCTGACATGTTGGCCATTATATCCCCAGCAGTTAACACCACACATAGCAAGAGCTCAATAAATACTTGCTAAATATATGCACAGCTTCATTGTCTCTTCATTTTATATTAATATGACACAAAATCCAAAATAACATAACAGTCCTGACTCAGGGTAATAGTTTGAGTCACAGTTATTCCTAACTATGAAAGCAAAGGCTATGGAAAAGTCAATGGACATTGAAAACAGCGTTAAGTTTTCCAGAAAATTTTTTTTTGAATTAATAAAACTCCGGTAGTATGACAAGTGTGATCAGTGTGTCCAAAACCTATGTTTTCCTTGCAGTAGACACTGCTCGTGCCAACCCCAAATCCATTTCATTCAGTTTAACAGCATCCCAACTAAAATCATGGATTCTCCTACCATCTCCAGCTTCCAAGGGAGATCCGGATTTATCCAACCTAATCAGTTGGTCCAGGGATGGGCACATCACTTAAATTGAGTTAATCATACTAATGGGAACCACTAACACTCCATACTTTTAGAATTTTTTTCTGTCCTTTCATTGACGTGAACAAGAAAACATATTATTTCAGAGGATGGTGTCATCGATTTTTTGACAGTGTGGTAATCTAGCCCCAGGGAAAAACAGATACATGAAAAATGGTAGAGCAGAAAGTTGGAAAGAACCTGGGTCTTTGATAACACTATTAAGCCAGTGAATTGACCAACTCTGGATTCCAGCCCATCCTACCCCACATCTGGAATCTCTGTTATGTGAGATAAATCTTCTAATCTAAACCAGTTTAACTTTTCTGCTAAGATGCATCGTGACTGATAATTTCCTCAAAAAAAGATAGTTTGTTGAGAAAAGAGCTGTACAGGCTTTAGGAGGAATATTCAAAATACTAATAATAATGTTACTGAGAGGAAGGATTTCTAATTTAAAGATAAACTTGATCTTATTATTTATTTATACTGAGAGAATTATCCCTTCAAGAGTAGTAAAGAGAGTAGACATTGAAAGAATAGATATTTATTTATTTTTCTTATTTAACAAATATTTATTCAACTAAGCCATGTTTAGTTGTTCTATAAACTATTTCATTTGATATCCATGAAAACTCCATGGAGCAGATACCATTAATCACACTGTAGAAAAGGAATCTGAACTCATGGAGGTTAATTAACTTGACTAACATCATGGAATTCCTAACAAACAGGAATGGATCTTAAAACTGTCTAACTTCAAAACCCAATCTTTCTTTATTATCCTCTGTTGCCTTACCTAATTAGGTTTGGCAGAAACTGGAGTCCAATACCCCAATCTTGTAAGTTGATGGTTAAAATGGTATAAATGGTATGTGTACACCACTGTAAAATGATAAAGACATTTGGGAAATAATACGTGGTAAGAATGCACACATTCGTTCACATCTATCTATCTATCTATGCATATTCTGGGATACGGCAATCCTACTCCAGGGAATTTATCCTCAGGAACTAGTTCAATAGAAGTAAAAAGCATGTAGATGCTTCTCAGGAGGGTGGATGGGTACTGTCTTTTATTTTGAAAATTGGAGGAAAAAATGTCAAATTTTAACAATAATGGTTTAGTTGAATAGGTTCTGGCACAAAATTTAATAATAGGCTATTATTTATGCATTGCAATTAATTATTGACACTGTGTAGAACACTGAAAAGGATTCAGTCAAAAAAGCATAATGTAAACCACATGTATTCTATTTTAAACTATAAAACATAACTCCATATAAACAGAATGGAGTGGTGTTCACACCAAAAAACACTAAAATAAATAATGATTAAGATGGTGGGATTTTGCGTGGGTTTAATTATTTTGCTGCTTATAATGAAACTTCTTTTATTTATATGTGGTCTACTAGTACAAATAGAGTAGGTTTGGGTAGCCTCAACTGGATTTTATTTGTAGAGTATTGACAAATATGTCAGGGTCCTTTGGTTCTATGTGTTTTCTTCCTACCAGTATACAGAATCTGATTTCTAAGGCAAAGAACAGTCAGATCAGTTCAAGCAAATTTAACAACTGCATTAATCGAAAGGGGATCTTCTCCCAAAATGTGGCTATCAGATTGCTATCAACAGATCACCTAAATGTGATCAAAATAATTATATTAAATTGTAGAAATATTTACTCCACTTTAACTTCCTCCTGGTCATAATCCCACTGGTGTGTTTGTGTACATGTGGTCAGAGTCGACATCAGGGATATTGAGGATCAGAATAAGTTTAATATTAAGTCATCACTTCTAAGTGATATTAAAAGGCTATAACGGTTGCTTCTTGGTCAGAGGTAAAAGTGGATATTTCCTTAGATTCCTAGAGGCTGCCATTCAATATTACAAGCCTTTTGTTATTAAATGAGTTTGATCCGATATTTTCTTCTGTGGTCCCAGAAACCTTGCTTGGAGAGCTGCCTTGCAGAAGTAAACTTCCAAGTCCAGATTTCTCAATGAAGTCTTAAAAAACCATTGACAGTCCTGGCATTCAAATCTACCTAAGTATATAAGACTATATGAAGATAATAAAATGTTCCAGAATCTATAGGATTGGGACGCAAATTACTAGGAAGTATCCATACATTAAAGCACACAAATTTGCTATTCTCAGGAAAATGGATTAAAATATGGAGATCTATATTCTTTCCACATGACCCAGGATCTCCTAGACTTATATTCTGGTGTTAACTAGAACATTAGTGATCAACCCAGATTGTCACTCTTGAAGGTTTTTTTGACAATGAGGAAAGCACAAGGTACATGAAAGTTTGGCCAGGCTTAAGTTTTGGGGTTTTTCTGTTTGTTTTTTATTTCGAAATAACTTCAGACTTAAAGAAAGGTTGAGAATATAGTACAAAATATTTCTATATACATTTTACTTAGATTCCCTGAATGTTAACGTTCCATCACCCTTATTTGATAATTCTATCATCCATCCATCTATTTATCTACCTATATCTGTCTATCCTTTTCTGAGATGTTTGAGAGTAACTTGCATCTATTAGTATGTATTTCCAAAAAAATCTTTTTTTTTAACTTAACCGGGATCCGAACCCTCGGACGGGAGCGCCGCCGCGCTTCCCAAGCGGCGCACTATCCAGTGCGCCACCGGGCCGGCCCTTAACCAGATTTCTTCCTCTTGGTAAAGTTACTATTTTCCCTTTGCAATGAATAAGTATCTTGTGTGAAGGTACTCTGAGACTTTGAAGATATCCTGTTTCTCATCCTACATTTCCTCACTACTTTTAGTATCCATTGATGATTCTTGCTTCAAATAATTATTGTTTCAAGCTCCCCATACTTTATCTTCTTCCTGCACACGCAGCTGGCATACGGTTCCCAGTCCTTTTCCATCTAGGAGGAGTGATAAAACTAGTTCTAGCCCATAGAACTGTGGTCGCAAGTGGTATATACCATGTCCAGGTCTCCCCACCCCAAATTGTCTCCCGTTATCTACAAGGTCGTTATCAATCGACTGGATGCATAAGATCCAGCAGAGGGCTCTAGAAGGCTTTGGTAATGGTGAATCCACTAGACCTTAGGGCCTGTACTATTTAAGGAGTCCTGTGAACTTGGATGAGGAAAATCTATCCTTATTTTCACTAACTTTTCACTGATTTTGGCATTTCCTTCATTTATGAAACAGGCAACAACTACAATAGGGTTAGCAATACCTGTTGTCTGGTCACCAAGACAAATCCCATATATTTCGCATCACACTAGACTTGATGCAGGTATCTTGAAATATACTTACATATCACTAATTTGAAATCAGCTTTGAATTTTACTTATAAGATCTGTCACTACATCTTTCTTTTCCTTTTTTCACGGTTAGAAGCATCATCTTGAGAGGAGGTTTATAGGCTTCACCAAACTGCTAAAGGTATCCAAAACATAAAAGAGGTTAAGATGGAAGGAGTGGTTCCCTGAGTCACCACATGTCGAGAAGCCACCCAGGAAAGCAGGTGGGGAATATCAGCATTAGCATTTATGAGAGAGAAATAAAATCTTACTGCCTTAAGCTGAGATTAATGATGTTATTTGTTCAGCAATTATCCTATCCTGACTAATAGAGAGAATAAAGTTGTAAATTTGGAAATTACATGCATGGGAAGATGAGATGGTTGAAATCACGAGGTTGAATGTGATCGTGAAGAAGAAAGAAAAAAATAGAAAACAAGTACTGAATTTTAGGAAATTGCTACAGTTTGGAAAGGAAGACAGAAATCTGTTTAAAAAGCAGACAAAAGAATGGTTTAAATAGTAGAAGGAGAACCAGAAATACATGGTGTAAGAGACTGTATAACACTGACATCGTATTTTCAGTTCTCAGATGTCTTCATACAGAATAAATCTTTCTATGTAGTCTTTGCTAGAAAGGTAAGAAACAAAACCATTTCAGTAGATTTTCTCACCTATATCTGTCATTTACAAGATGACAGGTATTTTATTGCTCTAAGTCTAGGCTTCCTTGTCTATAAAAAGTGCTGTGCAGACTAAAGGAGGTAACATAAGCAAACACATGCAAAAGAAGCTGGCACAACTTCCCACATGTACCCATCACTTGGTAAAGTTAGCTCTCTCCCCAGTCTTTCCCCTGTGCTCCACCCCCATTAGCAGTCCATTTCCTATATTAGAGTTTAAAAGAATTAAAGAGCATATTAAGAAAACTGTAAATTTTTCTTGGATCAAAAGCATAGCATTTCAGACTTATTATACTAGCTACAGTATGAATGTTCTAACTATAAAACTAAAATAAGCAAAATCATAAAGAAAATTCAAACAGACCCTTGATATTTTAATTGGGAAAAAAGACTGAGTGAAAATTTTTAAAAAGGGAGCCTGTGATTTAAAAATATCAATCAAAAAGAATCAAGACACCAAACCACAATTTGCTGGGGTTTAATACCAGAGCGTTCTCATGTGCTGTGCAGAGATGTACCTCAGTGCTCAGAAAACCCACTTCTGAATCTCTCCCACCCTCTCCTCAGCACCTCATTTCATATCTCATGCTCTCTTATCACAAATGCCACATGAAGGAGAGGGGAGGGGTGCTTCAAAATATGCAAAAATGAATTTTATACAGGTGCATATAAATTTAGCTACATCTTATTTTTAAGTTCTCTCAATACTGGAGGAGGATATCTTTTTATAAAAGCAATATGAAGCCCTGTATGCATTCTTAAAAATTCAATTACAAAGTCCAGTAGGAAATGAAAACATAGGTTAATATTGCCACAGCACATGAAACAAAAATGCCTCTCATCCACTGTGAAATATTTTATGAAGTGGCACTTGGAACCACGATTTCCAGAGTGCCAACATGAGCAAACAAAAGCACTTCGATAATTGTTCTGTAACTGAGTCTGTTTCTCCTCTCGCCTTAGAGATTCTTTTCTCTTTCCCAAAATTGAGGAATGAGCAAATCTCCAGATTGAGGAATGAGCAAATCTCCAGACTATGCTGAGAGATTGTTTCACAATCAACAGCCATCTGTGCAGTATGACAATTGAGCTGAAAAGATTCTGACCTATGCTACCAAAGAATTTTCTAGAGAATTGAGACTTTCTATGAAAAATGTCAAAATCTGACAAGTCCTAGCAACTCCTTGCCGTTCTGATCTCAGGAAGAAAGTGCTGCCATCTACAGGGACCATAGAGAACTAACACCTACCAAAAGGTGGAGAGTGTACTGGATTTTAAAGCTGTAATTAGCTAAAGAGAAAAAAACAACAATATTAGTAAAAACGTTCACAGTTTATCATTTGACCGTCCTGTTAAGCATCCTAAATAAAGAGGCAAATTTTTGGAATTGAAATGTTGTCAATAATTGATGCAGTGTTAACTAATAAATTCAGGAGATGAGCACCTCCACCATTTCACATGGGATTGAATTGGCCCCATTTATTAATCTTTTTCAGTTCACCAAAAACTCACTTATCTTGTGTGGTCTTATAGCTGCTGAAGCAGTCCTCCAAAGTATAAACACATTCTTCACCAAGGAGGTTTTCTTTCAACTTACAAAACTCATACCTCCCCCTTTTTTCTTTCCCATATTCCATCTTTTTTTTATTGAAATGTATTGATTACATATATTTATGGGGTTCAGAGTAATATTTCAATACATGTATACAATGTGTGACGATCAATCAAGGTAATTAGCACATTCATCACTGCAATACTTAATCATTCTTTGTGATGTGAAGATTTGACCTCCTCTCTTTTAGCCACTTAATAACATTCAGTAAATTATTGTTAATTATGCATGCCTAGCTTGACTGTACATCAGTAGAACTTATCTATCTATAGTTGCTTGAGAAACCTCCATACTGTTTTCTATAATGGCTGCACTAATGTACACCCCCACCAACAATGTCTAAGGGTTCCCCTTTCTCCACGGCCTCATTAGCATCTGTTATTTTCTGTCTTTTTGATCATAGCCAATATAACTGGGGTGAGATGATACCTCAATGTGGTTTTCATTTGCAAGGAACTCAAACAGCTCAATAGTAAAAAAAATGAATAATCCAATTATAAAATGGACAAAGAAGTTGAATAGATATTTCTCAAAAGAAGACTTACAAATGGCCAAAAGATATACGAAAAAATGCTCAACATCACTAACCATATTTCATCTTTAACATATTCTTCTGTTACTCAGACAGAAAACAAAACCCAAACAGGCCCATGATTCAGCTGGCAGATAACCACACAAAGATAGGGTGTCCAGCCACCCTGGCTTGTTTGCTCAAGACTGTTCCAGGTTTAGTATTGAAAGTTCCATGTCCCAGGAAACCCCTCAGTCCTGAGCAAACCAGGACCATCAGTTGTCCTACTTGCCAATCTCACCTGTTGATAGCAAAACAAGAAAGAGGGGACCTCACTCTTTCTGCTCCAGGACACTTAACTGCCTGTGTTTTCCTGCAGTTTTTAGCCTCCTTCCTGCCACCCACATGGCTGCCCTTCCCTTTACTGCCCCCCAACTTGCCTGATTCCAGTAATCTTCCAGGCATCATTTCATATCCGAGTCCTTCACCCACTCCTCCAGGCTGAGGGAAGTTGTACCTGCCACGTTGTATTTAATCCTCTGTCCAGTCTCCAAGCCTCCCATCGGCTGTGAGCTCCTTAAAGTCAGGAATCTTGCTATTCATTCTTGTGTTCTCATTACTTATTAGCTCAGTTTGTGAATGAATGAGATGTCTTCAAAAGGAACCTGAGCTCTGGGTAATCTCACTGGCCTTCATCCAGCTAATACACCACTTTTCTGACACAACAACCAACAAAAAACTGTTTTCAAGCCTGGATGTTTCTGCATTTCCCAGCCTTGGATAATCTTTCTCTGTTCTCCAACACACCAACACAGTGGATACACCGTCCTGTAAGTAACCCCTAACTCACACCACCTGCAATCCACTCCCAGAAAAAAAAAAAAAAATACACACGAACACATAACACACAGCAACAATGACCAAAAACAAAACAGAACAAAACAAAAACCCTGATTTTCACTTTCTACACTGGCTAGTGATATTTGCCTTTGGGCATTGGAATGCTCAATATGCATATTTCTGTCCAACACGGAGGGAAAGGGAAGCTGTCTTTGCCACTGAAGAGTGCAGCCAGGTGAAGAGAATGCATAGAAATAACGAAAGTGTACCTAGAGGTTATTCCATGTGGAACACCAAGTGTTCCTCAGAGTGGTGGGTACTGAGGAAGAAGCCAAAGAATATCAGACACATCCTACTTTTCCAGGAGCCACAGTGGTTATAATTTGAAAATTACTGAAGTATGCCTTATAAATACTACATAGCTCATAAGGAAATAAATTGCTTTTAGAAATACATAGGAAACATTTAAACACACAGTAAACATCTTAACATATTAATTTATTTATATTTATGTATTTTACACTTACCTACTTTTATATACTTTGACATGCCTTTATACATTAAAGTATGTTCAAAGTATTTAAATTTTAAAATATATTTTAAAACACTACGTTATTTATGGTCATTTTGAGTGCTAATTATGTAAAATAACTTGACGTGTCTGCTTCTCAAAACCCTATGAAGCAGGTTCTGTAGTTATTCCCATTTTGCAAGAAACCTGTGGCACAGAGAAGTGAAGAACCTTGTACAAGGTCATAGAATTTGTAAATGGAAGAGCTGAGATCTCAGGAGACCCCTTAAAGGTGATAGCCACACCCTGGGATGCGAAGAAACATGCCCACACCACTCTTTAATAATCGAACAACACATCAGCAAAACTGACTTATAAAAATCATCTGCGAAGGCCAAAACTATTTTAGCACGTGCCGTGCTGTTTTGCTACAAATCAGTGGATTTTCTTCACCTAAGTAAAGAAATGGTTATTTCTCATGGGATAACCCAGTGCATGAAAGAATAGATATTGAGATTGTAACAACATATTCATTTTCTCCTTCATTTAAGTTAGAATTATAGTTTGGTTTTTTTTTTACCTGAAAGATAACTTAGAAATGTTACCAACTTTGGCTGCTCACTGGAAGTACCTGGAGAACTTTTAAAAGCCAGTAAGTGTGGTTACCACCTACAGACATTGTGATTTCATTGGTCTGAGATAACAGCCTGGCCACTTTAACCTCCCTAGAGAATTATAAACAAACATCACTCTATTGAGAGTAAATTGAGGGTATTCAAAATGTGGTCTCCAGATCAGCATGTCAACTTCACCTGGGAACTTGTTCGAAATGCAAATTATTGGACCTCATCCCAGTTCTACTGAATCAGAAACTTCTCACGGTGGGACCAGCAATCAGTATTGTAACACACCCTCAGGTGATTCTGATACATACTTGAGTTTGAGAACCACTGATCGAGTCCAGTTCCTTCACTTACAGATAACTGAAATCCAGAGAATTAAATAATTTGCTTCAGGTTGCATGACTCCTCAGTGATGAAACTGGAAAAAAAGTAATGATGATAGCTAACATTTATTGAGGGCTTACTGCTCAAGGTATACTATTTTGCATTGACTAACTCATCTAATCACTACAATAACCCTAACGGGATATGTTCTATTATTATCGTATTTTATAGATGAGGAAACTGGGCCACAGATATTGCCAGGGTCACAGAGCAAGGTCATGACCAGCAGGAGGATCAAATGACCTATCAGTGATTAAGTCAGGAAGGAAGAGCTGATAGCCAATAACAGCCCTGAAGAAACAAGTCTCCTGGGAATATGTGTATATTAAAAGGGTAGGGGAATTGGTCTTCACAAATCGGCTTGAGCCAATCTTACCTAGATTTTACATGGTAAGGTGATCCTGATGTCAGCTTATCACACATATGCTTGTATGCTTCAGTTAAAGTGTTAGTAAACTGTGCATAGATTAACCCATAGCATAGATTTAGACAAATTTGATTAAGCTTTTACTGACTTTATAACATTCTGAATTCTACCAATCCTTTCAGGTGCTGATAAGGAAAGGTATCAAGAGGACCCAATTCTGCTGATCAGAGAAGCAAAGTTCCACTTCCCTAAGAATGACCCCTGAAGAAAGTCTGTTCCTATTTAGGTATGCCACCTGATTTACATAGGCAAAAATGTTCATAAAATGTAATCACAGTGCTATGCCATTTTCATTGTCTAAATATCAGCCACCAGATAGTGTTCTGCAGTGAGAGGCTCCATGGCATGGTAGAGCAGAGAAGGCCAAGGAAATATTAACATAGCTTACATCGTTTGAACACTTCAAATACAATAAAAAGCACCTAATTTATAAACACAATTTTTAATCTATTAGCAGCACCATATTGTCTTCTGCAAAGGAAATCACAAGAATACTCTGGTTTCATGTTTGGTTCTCTAGACCATGCAGTAGATTTTCATGAGTTTGTTGTTATTGTTGTGCTATGGTTTGAATGACCCCCAAGCTCATGTTGGAACTTAAGCCTTTATATAGTGGTGGAAGGTGGAGTCTTTAAGAGGTGATTGGATCATGAGGACCTTGGCCTCATGAATGGATTGATCCACTCATGGAGTAATGGATTAATGGTTTAATGAGTGGTCATGGGCATGGTTCTGATGGCTTCTAAGAAGGGCACATGAAGAGATTAGCTCTCTTGGTCAGGCCATTCTCACCACGTGACACCCTGCATTGCTCTGAAGAGTCACCACTAAGAAGAAGACCGTCACCAGATGCACTCCCTGGTCAGTGGACTTCCCAGCCTCTGAAACTATAGGAAATAAATTTCATTTCTTATAAGTTACCTGGTTTCAGGTATTTTGTTATAAGCAACAGAAACAGGTTAATACGTGTTGCTATTCTTAAAGTTATAGAAATTTTTATTTTAACTTGTGATGAGGAGAACACTGGAAAGAGATTGAGGGAGGCACCTTTTATGCCCAACTCTGCCAGCAAATTAGTGTGAGCCTGTGGGTGATTCACTGCCCACCTCCATCTTCAGTTTCCTCTTCAGTAAAATAAGAGACTGGGCTAGGGGTTCTCTAAAGTCTCCTGGAGCTCAAACATGCTACCATTTTATGGTTCTAAATGCATCATTATTGTTGCTTCTCTTGAAGTATTATGAAGCAACTGATGAACAAATCGGTTGAAGGCTGTTAAACAAATGCATAAAAAGGAACCGAGGACACAAGTATATTTTAAGTCCCTTGATAAAAGAAGACCCCCTGAGGCATCTATAATAAAAAAAAAAAAGTAGTTTTCTTCTTAGCATCTATTTTGCTACCTCTGTTAGGAAAGACCAACCAACCCATAACTAACAAAATTGCATGCAAATTCCTACTGAATTTCCATCACACGGGTGTCTCTAAAGAATGCTAAGTAGCCAAGACACAAAACTACAAAGAATTCATACGTCATGAACATTAAAACTCCCAGGGATTTTGGCAACTTTGCAAAACTTCACATTCCTACTTTACAGTTTATAAACTACCTGGTTTCAGAATACAGTCAAGAGTAAATAAATACCCTTCTACCTCTCGCCCTGGAAGCAGCCTCTGTGTTGAAGCAGCTTTTACAGGTTCCTCAAGGTCAGTCTATTGCCTTAATACAGGAAATGGCTGAAGTCATTCCTGGCTCTCATTTTTTCTAAAAAAACTACCTGCTTTTTCACTTTAACACACCACATCCCGCTCTATCTCTTTCTTTGCCTCCTTGGTTGTGGCACCTGCTCCCAGAACCAGCGCTTTCATCTTAGTTCATGAGGAAACACGTCTGCAGAAGCACAAATGAGCAAAGGTCCAAGTGAGAATTTCTACTTGTGGGTAAAACAACACTAAATGAGTTCTTAGTAGTCATGAACACACATGAGCTCACTCCTTTAGAGAGCAATCACTTGAGCAGCAATGCTGAGGTCAGCTCCAAGGTTCTAGGCCAGCTCCAGCCCAGTCTGCTCCGACTGGAACGCATTTCCTCCAGACGCTCAGGGTCTTGCTTTCGACCATTTGGGGTACAAAGAAGGAAGATGAGAAGGAAGGCTAGAGACAAGAGGGATGGAAACTTTTTAATACGTCCTTAAAAGCCTCTTTATAGAGATGAGTAATAAAAAGATTGGGGCCAGCAAACATTTCCACATTTTCTCTAAACAGTTATAAAACTGAAAGTCTTCTAAGGTCATAGTTAAAGTAATACAGCCTTGTTTTTGTATTTTAAATGGTTTTTGATGGAATGTTAAAATAGCCTCAGTACTACTAAAAGGTGTGCTCAAGAGTATTGATTTGATTCAGGAGGGAGGTCAGGGGACCCACCAAGTAAAGAGATTAGATGGTTCTGATGTGAATTTTCACCTTTACATCAAGTCAAGTCTCTCCGTACCCCCTGCCTGCAACACACACACACACATTTTTTCCTTCTCATCCAATCAAGAAATGATATGCCACAAGATAATTTAATTTATTTTAACCAATATGAATTTATTACTCTCAAATCATTCAAAAAACATTAATTTATTGCCTACTATGTGCCAGGTACTGTCCAAAGTATTGGGGATACAGCATTGGACAAAACAAAGAATGCTGCCCTCATAGAGCTTATATTCTAGTGTAGAGAGACAAACAAATGAGCAAAATTCACTGCAGGTCAGAAGGTGACACAGGAAAAAAGTAAAGTGGGGCGAGAGTAAAGCATATCTAGGGAGGTGGGGAGAAGATGGGGAAAGGTGCAATTTTAAATAGGATGGTCAGTGAAGGACTTGCCGTGGTGAAATCTGAATAATCACCTAGAAAAAAAGTAAAAAGGCAAGCCATGCATTTGAGGAAATAGCAAACACAACAGTTCCGGACCTGAGGCCTGTCCAACACCTTCCACAGCAGAAAGCTAGTGTGGCCAAAGCAGAAACGAGTGAGAGTTTGCAATAAGTCAAAGAGGTGGGGACGGGGGCAGGACACGTTTGGCTTTAAGTGAGTGAAAGTGGAGGTGGCTGGGAGGTTCTGAACAGAGTCATGCCCATGATCAGATTTCCATTTGTAAGGGGTAGACCTGGCCGTTGATGGACAGGAAAGGCAGGAGCATGGAAACAGTTCCGAAGCACCACATGCTCCAGGCAACATATGGTGGGGACCAGGCTGGTGGGGACACGACAGTGGTAGGAATGTATTTTTATGATAAAGCCAACAGGATTTTCTGAAGTTAAGACCAGTGGTATGGAAGAGAAGAGTCGAGAGTTATCCCATGGTGTTTGGCCTGAGAACTAGAAGGAAAGATCTGCCATAAATCAAGAAGAGACCTGTTGTGAGTTGAGGAGCATAGGGGGAAGATTAGGAATTTGTTTCTAAACATGTTAGGCTTGAGAAACCTCTTAGACATCCAAGTGGAGATGTCAAGTAGGCAGGTGGATGGATGTGCCTGGAGTACAAGGGAAGAGGGAGTAACAGACGGTGTTTAAAGCCGTGACACTGAATGTGAATAAGACAAAGGACAGAAGTCCAAGGACTGAATTGTGGGGAACCTCAACTTTGAGAGATTGTGGAAATAAGGAACCACCACCAAAGGAGACTGAGAACAGACGGTGTTTAAAGCCGTGACACTGAATGTGAATAAGACAAAGGACAGAAGTCCAAGGGCTGAATTGTGGGGAACCTCAACTTTGAGAGATTGTGGAAATAAGGAACCACCACCAAAGGAGACTGACAAGGTGCAGCCAACAGAGAAGAAGGAAAACCAGGAGGCGAAATATGTTGGAAGCCAGGTCAAGAGAGGTCTCAAGGAAGGGGTGACCAACTGGGTCAAATGTGGCTAACGGGTCAAATAAAACAAGGACTGAAAACTGACACTGAATTTAGCAATTGTCCCAAGTGAATTCAATGAAGACTGACTGCTGCTCTAATATGGTCACTAGCCTGAGTGAAAGAAATCAATCGAGTTTTGGCTAAATAATTAGAAATTGGGAGAAAAACCTTATCATCTTCAATTTCATAAATTTTACTTTATAGGCCAAAGGCTGAATAAGCACTCTTTTTTTTATCCCTTATCCAAAAAATAATAATAGACAGATATTTTTACGTTCTCCCCAGTGACAGTCAGACTTAATAGCAACACTTCTTAGCTAATAATGGAGGTTTTGACTTCATGTAGGGTACAGATATTTTTCACTTTCTAGACTCAGGAAATGACAGGTGCCTTTTTTTTCTTAATTAAAAATAAACTTTTGTTTTCTTTCCAAATCATAATTGGAATGCGAAAATGTTGATTTCCGTGGACTATCTTGATCTGAATTTCCGTTCTCCATTTACTCTCTCCCTCTGGCTACTTCTGAAAGTTTTCTCTTTGGTGTGAGCATCTCCCTCTCTCCCTTTCCCATCCCGTTGCCCTCTCTGACTCCTCTCCAGGTCCTTGCTCTGCACTATCATAATCAATTTGATCTTGAGCACCATAAAATTCAACTTCGTCCCACAGCAGCACACTGATGTCACTGACAGAACATAATGGATTCTGAGTACAGGCCAGCAAGAGAGGAAGCGGCCAAGTGCAAAGACAGGAGAGAGGAAAAGCGAGAAGCTGGAGTGGGGCACTTATCAACCACGTGTTTCCATTATATTCCACATAAATAGGTTAAACCAGAAACTTCAGGATTTAGAAATTCCATGTTGATAAAGTCTGGCCAAACTTTCACTTAAATAATTTCACATGTTTAATAAGTAAATGCCATGGCAATATCTATGCATCCGAACTGATGGTACTGATTGGGAGCCAACCCATTAACATTCAATCAAATCACCAATTTTGAGAAGAACTTCCTATTTGCATAATTTTTCTAAACTGGTTTTGTATACAGAAATTGCCTAATTCTCAATGGTTGGCAGCATAGACCAAAATAGTGACAGTTTGTGGGATCTTTTTGGCAGGATATCATAACGTTAACTTTAAAACATGTTAACAGTTGAAGAAACCATGTAGTGACTATGTTACTATGATACTAGCATAGTAAATATGTTAAGAAGCTGCAATTTTGACATTTCCGATATAGTCATTATGGTGAATCTCAGAAAAGGATCAGCAAATAAAAATTACTACATGTTCTAGATTAGATTTTATTATTTCATTATTCTTGGCTCTTTTAAAAGAATTATGACTGAGAATAAAGAAAAGTTACACACTCCAGTTGCAGTAAAATGAATTATTTTATTAGTCTATCAGTCTTATTAGAACCAAGTAGCTTAGAAAATGCTTAACTCAACAGATGTCTTTCTCTTACCATATTCTTTAAAAGAGAAAAAGTAGTAAAGCATAAGAAAGAAATATCATACTGCCCAGAACCCTCAGAAATATTTTCTGAATGTACATAAACATTTTCAGAAAAAGGGTGTCAAGCGTTTAAGTAATAAAATGCTGAAAACATTTAAAATAAGTACTATACATTGAACGTAACATTTTAGTACTATATTGTATTGCTTTTTATTGTTGTCAGTTTGACACCTTGAAAAGAAAAAAAAAGAATTTTTTTTCCACAACTTTGCAGTTTGGAACTGTTATTTTTTACTATCCTGGTGAAAAACGTTTTCAGAAAATCATGGAAACATACATAGGAAGGCTGTGGCAATATTACAAACTTCTAAGGAAACAACTGCAATTTTGGTATGAAAATTAAATGCAAAATTAGGAAGTAAATTGTGCGAAACAGTATTTTTAAATAATGCAATTGAAAAGTGCCATGGCTGCACATTTCCCCCTATATTCTGAGTCAATATTAGTAATAGAAATTTCAGAGTGCTTCCATTTTGCCATTGCAAATTTTGCTTTATTCCCCCAGAATATGAGTAAGATTTTTGTTATTTTTTCTTTAAAAGCTACATTAAGTTTCAGTCTCAAAAGAGGGTGAATTCCTAGTAACTGCAGGTGCGTGGCACTTACTGCTAATTGGCTGCGGCTGCTTTTAGCAAATCTGGCAGCTGCTAAAAGCCACTGTTGCTCTGGTCCTGCCTCACCAGCACACGGGGCATGGTACTATTACCTCTCCTCTACCAAAGCTGCATATCTGAACAATTTGCCAACCAACATAGGAACCAACTCCCTCCTTTAAATGCATCCAGACAGAAATCTTAAAGAGCCACCTACAAGGTCACTGCAAGAAAATGTAGAACTCTTCATGCATCTTAAATACTACCATTAAAATATTTCAGTAAAGTGTCTTCCTCTTATGTTGTTTTGAGCCCTGTACCATGTAGAGTGGGTTACAAAAATTGAAATGCCATTAGCTCTTCTTAATTATCTTCTCTTCTGTGTGCTGTACCAACTGCCTGATACACTATAGTTTTGGAAAATATTGTGAACCAAGTTCTATCTATGTCTCATATCATCATGTGTGTTTATGTAGGATGTTTGTTCTGAGAAAACTAAAAATACTTTGTTTAAATTGGATCACATTTTACCAGTTAAGTAAAACTTACCAAGTAAGAATGCTGGTTTGAATGTTAACACTTTCCATTCAGGTTTGCTTCATTTTATTTCTTAAATTTACAACTTCAGTACATTCTAGCAATACTTTCCAACAATAATTTCATAAAACATTTGAACTCTGACAAAACTGTCCTGAGAGCACCACTGTTTCCATACATTTTGCAACACTCTTTGTGTCTGTCTGCATTAGATATTTTATGATGGACAGCTGGATTATTTGAAAGGAGTTACTGACAACAAAGGAGGATAGAAAAATCCAGAAGTAGGGCTGGCCCGGTGGCGCACTGCTACAGTGCGCCGCTTGGGAGCGCGGAGGCCCTCCCGCCGAGGGTTCGGATCCCACATACAGACCGGTTCCCGCTCACTGGCTGAGCGAGGTGCAGGTG
>NW_007728529.1:178723-184638 GCF_000696425.1 Galeopterus variegatus | reverse complement strand
AAAAAAAAAAAAAAAAGAAAAATCCAGAAGTAGTAACATTAAAATAATCAAACTTTTAATCTCAGACGGTGAATGAATTGCCCAACTGTACAATTACGGACCAAATATATGTAAATATTACACAAATAAGCATGTGCTGCTTCCTGTTTCATAGCTGTGACCCCGCAGATCATAGCCCTCAAGAAATCCCAGTACAGAGACTTTCCAAAAAGAAGGTAGTATCACCCATTTTAGGAAAATTTGTCCAGGACCACATGGCAAAGTCAAGCTCAGCCCAAAATTGAGCTCACTAATGCCTAGCTGATTATCATGCTTTCTTAAATATCTAAATTGTCTCCTGAATACTGTTTTAAGTGTCTGAAGACTAGTGCTGAGACTTTTATGCCATTTGAATTTCAGTTTTCCAAGGCTGTCTGTTTTTACTGCATTTCATATAAGCCATTGTTTTTCTACCTGGGTTAGTTTTCCAGGTTTCTTCTCAAATAAATCTTGGACTCCTGGGAAAAAAAGCTTATAGAGGCAAGATAAACAGTCTGGACTCTGATCATTGTTTTCCAGTTGAGAGATGTTTTAAATTATAAGCAATTAATATGGGATGATTTCCAGAACAAAGCTGACCTGATTGGCAGTGACTTCTCAAATCTTGTATCTTCAGATTTTGCACATTTGGTGGCAAAACAAAAAAAACCTGTCTAAGAACACATTGTTTTAGGGTTAGTGTTCACAAAAAAAAAAAGAGAGAGAGAGAGACCTCTAGTGCAAAAACATCAGAGAAGTGATTCTCACCTAAAAGGAAACCACTTTGGAAAGCTTGGCAAAATTATACCTAGTCATTTAAAAATTTTTTCCATTGGAAACCTGAGAAATGTTCTTCATCAGAGACATCCTTCTGTTTGTTCTAAAAGAAAACTATAAAAGATCCCTTTTAAAATACATAGAGAAATAAGAGCGATTCCTACCTAGAAGACTAAAACACCTTGCTCACCTGTATTATGAGAAATCTGAGAAGGAGGAACCAAACACCACCTGTCTCCTCGCCCACTGTCACACCAAACACACTCTGCAAATTACTAGCCACCAACTTTTCATCAGTGTCTAAACGTCATTGCTTAGAACTATTTATTACACAGCATCAGCTACCTATCTGGGACAGTTAGATGGGTGATATGGATCATATGTGTCCTCAAAAAGTTCATGTATTGGAAACTTGATCTCCGTGGTAACAGTGTTAAAAGCTTGGGAAATCCGATTATAGTATTTGAAAGGTGGGGCCTTTAAGAGGTGATTAGATTGTGAGGACTGTGCCCTTGTGAATGAATTGATCCATTAATGGAGTAATGGGTGTGGCTCTGATGGCTTTAGAAGAAGTGATAAGGTTGACTCTCTCTTGCTTAGCCCATTCTTACCATGAGACACCCTGGTCACCACAAGACCCTGCCTTGCTGTGGAGAGTCACCACCAAAAAGAAAGCCCTCACCAGATGCATCCCCCAGATGATGGACTTCCCAGCCTCCAAAACTGTAAGAAATAAATTTCATTTATTTATACAGTACCCAGTTTCAGATATTCTGTTACAAGCAACAAAAAATGAGTACTATAATGGATAACTTTTACTCCCTGAAAAACTTTTGCCATAGGAAAAAATATACTCACAAGTGTACAAGAAGGAAAATTAAATTCCTAATAAATATGGACATAAAGATCTAGAGCTGGTTTATATGGAGAGTTTTGAATATATAAAACTCTTGAATCTATGTTTAAAAAAAAAATAAGGCATGCAGAAACAGCCCAAAAAGTAGGTATTAGCTTCCATAGCATGATATCAAACACATCTTAAGGATCTTTCCTTGATAACATTCATTCATACTCATCTCTCCTTCTCTCATTCCTTTTATATTAAGCAGCCATGCCACAGAATTAACATCTTACATAAATCTTATTCCATAGCATTTATTTTATGATCATGTGAATCATATTTATTAAGTCACTGTAAGATTTTATATTGAATAACCTCGTTTGCTAATCCCTTGGGATCCCTGTAACATGTTTCTCAATAAGATTGTAAGCTCTGTGTTGACAGGGCTCTATCTAGCAGTTTCTTTTCCCCTGTAGTGCTAAAAGCATTACAGCAGCACGGCTGGCTGGCCCTCTCCCTGCCTCCCAGACTGTAGAGCCTCAATCTATGATCCCTCGTTTCAGAGTAATGTGGAGGCTCATGGTCCCCCAGCTAGACTTTATTCTCCCAGACTGCCTTGCAGCCAGAACTGGCTTGCCAATGTATTTTGAGAAGTAACGTGTACAATTCCCATGTTTCTTGCTTGAAAGGAAACAGCTTACCATACATGTTCACTCTTTGCCCCTTTCCACAAGCTTTTTTTGTCTTCTCCCAAAAGCAATCTCTCAAGAATTTGAGGGCCTTTTTTTTTCACAGTGGCTTAGCCTGTGGCCCAACTAACATACACAGCTTATTGTACCTGCCTCTATTTCATGTTCATTATGTTTATTGGTTTCTATGTGTGTCTCCCTCACTAAACCATGTATCACTTGTGAGCCACACAGCGTTAGCTGGAGAGACCGTGCTAACAGACATTCTCAACTCCTCCTGGTGGTAGTATACAGCAGCATAACTTATTTTTCCTGTGAATATCTTCACAAATGTACTCAAAGACAATTGCATGTGAATGTTCACAGGAGCATTACCTGTAACAGCAAAATCCTGGAACCATCCAAAATGCCCTTTAAGGGAAAAACTGTTTTTATGAATTATGGTATAGGAGTAAAAAGAATGAGGTAGATCAACGTGTTCTTCTATAGAAATTGCTTTAAGGTATATTATTAAGTAAAAATAATAATAATAATAATACAAAACAATATACTCCCAGGTGTGGTTTTTTTTTTTCAGTATATAGTTGGCCTTCCATATCTGTGAGTTTTGCATCTGTGCATTCAACCAACCACAGATCAAAAATTTTCAGGAAAAGAAAAATGTATCTATATTGAACATTTACAGACATTTTTTCCTGTCATTATTCCCTAAACAATAACGTAGAACTATTTACATAGCATTTACATTGTATTAGGTATTATGAGTAATGTAGAGATGATTTAAAGTATACAGGAGGATTGCATAGGTTATATGCAATTACTATACCCTTTTATATCAGGGCCTGGAGCATCCATGGATTTTGGTACCCGAGGGAGTTCCTGTAACCAAACCCCACAGATACTGAGGGAAGACTATATATCTAAGGATGTATATATATATATATATATATATATATGCGCAGACAATTTTTATAAACTACTGAAAAAATGTAACTGAGATGTAACTGGGACTTACTTTATGCATGTATTACTTTTTTCAATTAAAATGTAGTTTTATGACTTCATACCCATTATGACAAGACAGATAAATATTTATGAGGATGTAGAGAAATTGGAACCCTCATACATTTTTGGTGGTGATGTAAAATTGTGCAGCCATTTGGCAATTCCTTGAAATGCTAAGTACAGAGTTACCATGTGACTCGGCAAATTCGCTCCTAGGTGTATGCCTAAGAGACTCAAAAACATGTGTCCACACAAAAACTTGTATACAAACATTCATAGCAGTATTATTTATAATAGTCAAAATTGGAAACCCAAATGTTCATCTACTCATGAATGGAAAACCAACACAAGGTATACATCCATGCAATGAAATCTTATTTGGCGATAGAAAGAATAAATCACTGACACATGCTACAACATGAATGACCCTTGAAAACATTATGCTAAGTAAAATAAGCCAGACCCAAAAGACCACATATTATATTGTTTTATTTATAAAAAATGTCCTAAATAGGACTCCATAAAGATAGAAAAGAGTTGAAAATGTTCTAGAAGTGGATTATTGGTAATAGTTGCACAACTTCATGAATGTATTAGAAACTGCTAAGCTTTACACTTTAAGTGAGTGAATTTTATATTTTTATGTGAAATATATCTCGGTGAAAATAGTTTGAGAAGTACTATCACATACATGTTTGCATCTGATCTTCATACTCATCCTAATCGATGGTGGTTTGGAAGAGCAGATGAGATTGTGTAGATGATAAACCACAGGAAGAAAGACAGCAATTGCCTTAAAAGTAAAGAAACTCTATTGTCACGAATCTGGGTACTTACCTCTCAGAAATATTTCTGTAGTAAAAGAAAAAAAATCTACTCAGGGTTTGCCTCCCACAGCCCATCTGCCTATTCAGTGATTCATTCATTAAAAACTCAGAGCCACCAGAATATATCTGTGATGCACTCACTGAATTTCCTGGTGTTCCCTGTGCATTCACAATCTAAGAGCTTTCAGGGTACAAAATGTTCTATCCACCACTCTTTCAAATTATGCACTAATTGACTAAAAGGAAAAGGGAGTTTAGACCTTTGATTAGATTGCATTTGAAAACCATTCAGTAAATATGTGTATGTGTGTATATATATATATGTATATATGTGTGTGTGTGTGTATATATATATACATGTATGTATATGTATCTACTTGTATTTTTTTGAAGATGACAGCCTTTATGCCTGAGATAAGCCTGGGAAGATAGAATGACCTAAAAATTCATGGCTTGTGCTACAAAATCAACAAAAAAATCTTATAAAGCACTTCCTCCATACCAGGCATTGTTCTAACAAGTTACATCCATTCATTCATTTAAATCCCACAACCACCCATTATTCACTGTATTTTACAGATGAAGAATCTGAGACTGTGAGGAGCTTGCCCAGTGTCACACAACTAGTAAGTGGCAGTGCCTGGATTGACATCAAACACTTCGATTCCAAAATCCCTCTCTGGACCAATATTCTACCTACTCCTTACCTAAATCTAGTTTATTATATAAAAGAGCAGCAATGCACCATGTTTTCTCTCATAATATTTTTAATCAAAGTAAAAGTTAAAACCAAATTAATATAGTCACCCTAATTTGTAATTTCCTTCACCTTAGTCTTCCACAGACTCAGTAAGGATCACCTTTACATTACACATAACACTGCAGTTTCAATTACTTTATCAAATGTAATCACAATCATTATCTGTTAGTTACATGGCTTTAGTAGATATCCATTCTCTGTATTTTGATGTAAAATAAACCTGAGGTATTAAGAAGTTTGTCTTTTATTTTAAAATACACAGGGTTTGTTATAGAACACAAAAATACTCATCAACCATTTAAGAAAATTATTGAAATCTTTTATAGTTATCACAAGAACAATTTAGTCATCCTCTTTGTGAGCTGTGTCTAAAATGACACAAACCCCACAAATTTAAAAAGACAAAAAAAATTTAAATCAATCAAATATTGGGTCTACATACTCCTTAAAAAGGGGAGGGGGCATGAGGATTTATTGTACCTTTTTCATTGCCATGATATATTTTTCTCTGAACTGAACAATGTTTTCCTGGAGTAATACAGAACTAGCTAATAGTCCAACAGTAATAACAGTGATTGATGATCTACTTACATTTTGAGATCCACAAGTTTGATCAACTTCAGTACTTCCACTGTTTGAAAAACAAAGCATAGGCAGATGAAACTCACGTGGTAATTTGTTCGCGGTCACCCTAATGAAATACATCTTAAAAAGAAGTAAAACATAGAGGTAGAAATGTTCAGAAAACAATGAAAAGCCTAAATCAGGAAATAGGAATCATTGGCTGAGAATTACTTGATTATTCAGTATATTTAGGAAGATATTAATCAATCCGGAAAAACCAAAGAGAAATATTGCCTTCCTTTTAATTATCCAGATGGTGGATTTTAAAAGTTTGACCTAAAGAAACAGAGAGCCATTTTGTTTGATAGGCTTCTTAGCATGTGCAATCCTTACAAATGTACAATAGTGAAAAGGTGTGGTTTAATATTTTCCTA
>NW_007728529.1:176372-178531 GCF_000696425.1 Galeopterus variegatus | reverse complement strand
AACAGAGAGCCATTTTGTTTGATAGGCTTCTTAGCATGTGCAATCCTTACAAATGTACAATGGTGAAAAGGTGTGGTTTAATATTTTCCTATCAGTAACGTAACTTTTAAAGGCATAAAGGTACTGGAAGTACGCAGGTAACACTAGAGACCAAAACCAGCTTATGTTCCTATTAGAGAAGATAAATGGAAAATTACTGACTTGTGCGCTGTGAGTGTGAATGTAAAATGGTGCACTGCCATGGTAAACAGCATGGTGGTTTCTCAAAAAATTCAAGATAGAACTACCATATGATTCAGCAATCCCAGTCCTTCTCTGGGTATATATCCAAAAGAATTGAAAGCAGGGTCTAGAAGAGATATTTGCTCACACATGTTCATAACAGTATTATTCACAATAGCCAGGAGGTGAAAGCAGCCCAAATGTTTATCAACAGATGAATGGATAAAGACAACATGGTGTATGTGTACAATGAAATATTATTCAGCTTTAAAAAGGAAGAGATCCTGTCACATGCTACAACATGAATAAACCTTGAGGACATTATGTTAAGTGAAATAATCCAGTTACAAAAAGACAAATACTGTATGATTCCATTTGTATGAGGTATCTAAAGTAGCCAAATTCATAGAAATAGAAAGTAAAACAGCAGTTGCCAGGGGCTGGGGGCAAGGGAACATGGGCAGTTCTTTAATGGGTATAAAGTTTCAGTTTTAGAAGGTGAAAAAAGTTCTGGAGCTCTATTGCACAACAGTGTAAATATACTTAGCACTAGTGAACTATATGCTTAAAAAAGATAAAAATGGTAAATTTTATGTGATATGTTTTTTACCATAACTAAAAAAAATTTTTTTTTAATTAATGACTTCTATTTTTACCTCCCTGATGAAAGCTACAGTCTTTAGTAAAGATTGAGGCCTTGAACACAGGTGTCAGAATGTGAAAAATATAGACTTGTGACACACAAAATTTACTAACGAAGTCTTAGAGTTTGAGATGGTGAGTGGTTGATTACTTAAAATATAATTTAAGGATCATTTGNCAGGTGTCAGAATGTGAAAAATATAGACTTGTGACACACAAAATTTACTAACGAAGTCTTAGAGTTTGAGATGGTGAGTGGTTGATTACTTAAAATATAATTTAAGGATCATTTGTGAATGTCATTCTACTCATAAAATGAAAGTTCATTCCCTTCCAAATTATCTTAAAATAGATTGCTAGTCTTGAAAATTGGGTTTCTTAAGGTTTCCACAAGTCATTCTAATAGAATAAATACGATAACACCCCTACTGATTAAAGTCAGTGGCTGTTCCATAAGCAGTACTGTAACAGTAAGCAACCAAAGCCATGATGTGAATATATAACACAAATTTCACACTTAGGTCAGAAAGGGACAGGCCAAGTAGGGATGGTGACGATGGGGTGGCAGGTAGGAGGGGAGAAAAAGTACAATGAAATTAGGAGGTGGATTGAGGTCAGGCTATCCAGGACTTTGAATTGTATAAGGAATATTAGAAATATTTTATGAAGACTAAGAGAAGCATCAGTGTTTTTGATTAAGGAGAGGACGCAATCACATCTGTGTATAAGAATAACTGGTAGCAACATGTGAAATGTATGCTGGTGGCCAAGGGCTAAAAGCTGTGAAGAGGCTGTTCCAATAATCTGGACAAGATGAAATGGAAGGATTAAAACAGATGGAATATTTGGTGCTGGGACACTTGAATATCCACATACAAAACAATGGATTTGAACTTCTACCTCACACCATATACAAAAATTAATTAAAAATGAATCAAACTCCTAAATATAAGAGCTAAAACTATAAAACTCTTAAAAGAAAATGTAGATCTAAGTCTTTGGACCTTGAATTAGGCAACAGTTTCTTACATATGCACCTAAAGCACAAGCAACCAAAGAAAAAGTGTGCAAATTGGTCTTCAACACAATTAAAAATTTCAGAGCATCAAAAGACACCATCAAGAAAGTGAAAAGACCCACAAATTGGGGGAAAATATTTGCAAATCATCTGTGAATAAGGGTCTAGTATCCAGAGTATACAAAGAATTCTTACAACTCGGGCCGAGCCCGTGGAGCACTCGGGAGAGTGCAGCGCTGGGAGTGCAGCAGCGCTCCCGCCACAGGTTCGGATCCTA
>NW_007728529.1:172026-175512 GCF_000696425.1 Galeopterus variegatus | reverse complement strand
AAAAAAAAAAAATTCTTACAACTCAACAATAAAATGACAACCAATTTAAAAATGGGGAAAGGATTGAATATCATTTTTCCAAAGAAGATATGCAAATGGCTAATATGCATGTAAAAATGCTTAACACTGATAGTCATTAGGGAAATGCAAATCAAAACTACAAGATACTACTTCACACACACTAGAATAGCTGTAATCAAAGGCAATAACAAATGTTGGTGAGGATATGAAGAAATTGGAACCCTCATGTGTTGCTGATAGGCACATAAAATGGTGCAGCCCCTTTGGAAAACATTTTGACAGTTCCTCGATGAAGTTAGTTAAATACAGAGTTACCGTATAGCCCAGCAATTCCAGTCCTGGGTATATACACAAGAGAGATGAGAATAGAAACTTTGTACACATTGGTAGAAACTCTATTCATAATAGCCAGAAAGTGTACACCCAATTGTGCATAAGCTAACGAATGAAGAAACAAGATGTGATCTATCCATACAGTGGAACGTTACTCAGCCACAAAAAGGAATGAGGTGCTAATACATGCTGCAATATGGATAAACATTGAAAACATTATGCTAAGTAAAAAAAGCCCATCACAAAAGGCCACAGGTTGTATTTTTCTGTTTATATAAAATGTCCAGAATAGGACTCCATAGAGACAGAACGTAGATGGGTGATGGCCAGGGGCTGAGGAACAGGGGAAATGGGAAGTGACTATCAGTACATATGGGTTTCTGTGAATATACTGAAAACTACTGAACTGTATACTTTGAATGGGTGAATTTTACAGTGTATGAATTACTTATAAAATTTAATTAATTAATTATTTATTTATTTTAAAGACTGGAGCATCAGGAGAGTCCTTGTGAATAAATACAAGAGTACTCCAAAAAGTTCATAGAAAGACAAGCATCAAAAGATAATACATATCCTTCCATGAACTCTTTGAAGTACCCTTGTATTTAGTGAGTACTTGTTCTAATGGCAGATGCCAGCACTGAGAAGTTAGAAATTCTGGAGATGGGGTAAATTGTTACTGTAATCTCTATAACATCAGACACCACGTTCTACAAAGTATATAAAATCTGAAAATGAAATGTGGTGTTTGAACCCATTTTTAGGATCTTAAATACTGAGTCAAAGGGCCATGTCATGGTCAGTATTTCTAGTCCGTATCCACACACTTGTTTGTTTGCTTGATAACTTGTTTTAGATTTATAAGTGCAAGCAAAGCTACTCTGTGAGTAGGTATTTTCCAACAAATGGCTCTTGTGTACTTCCCATGTGAATTTGTTAGGGCACATTAGGAGACTGAAAGCACTGATGGCCGAAAAATGTGACCAGAATGTCTCTACTCCAATCAAATCCATCATGACCAAGCCCACACCTGTGCTGGTCCTACTTCCCATTCCCAAGCCCTGCATGCCTACGCAGGTGCCTTCTCTTCCACCTGGACTCCCCAGCAGCTTCAGCCCACAGAGCTATCTCCCGCCTCTGATCTCCTGTATCATTTATTATCTGTGACTGTGGATCCCAAGCCTGTCTGGTCATTGGAATTTACTGGAAACTTCTGGAGAGCTTTTCAGTAATGTGGATTCTTGGACCCCAACACAGATCTACTGAACTGAAATCACTCAGAGTTTGTCTAGAAAATCTCCAAGCATGATAAGCCTCCCAAATGATTCTGAAAGAGGCAGCCTTGCAGTGATTCATAAACTAGCATTTAAGCACCATTCAATTATCATCTTATCTTAGTCTTGTATTCCCAACCAGTCTGTGAGGTCTGAAGGAAAGAAACCAGATTTATAATTCTTTCTATCTATAACACCTAGCCCATTTATTTATTCATTCACATAAAAACATTGATTGAATGCCTGCTATATTTCTTGCCCTATTCTAGCTGTAACGACCATCAATGAACAAAACACACACCTTCACTCAATAAATTGCTGATGATCCTGATTATAATAATCTATTAAACTGAATTTAACACATAATAACAAATATTTAATAGCACTTGTTCATATAGTGATTATTGTTCTAATCATCATTATCATCCACAAATTACAAAGGAAAGAACTGAGGCACAGAGAGGCTAAGCAGCTTGCCCAAGATTACACAGTTAAGAACTAGGAGGGACAAGATATGAGGATACTTTTAAAAGCTTGTGGAAAAATAGAATTAAAAGATCCCACAAATCTTTCCATGAACTTTTTTGAAGTACCTACCCCATATGAACATGAGCCAGCTGGTTCTAGAGTAAGTGCTCGTAACCACTCTACTGTATTTGTTTAGCACATATACCCTGCTAAGCTTAAGGGAAACTACTAATAATGCCCTGCCTTTCTATTATCAGAAGAGGTAAGTGTCAGCAAGAGCGTGGAAAAAAGGGAGCCCTTCTCCAATGATAGTGAAAACATAGATGGGTGCCACCATTATGGAATACAGTATAGAGGTTCCTCGAAACATTAAAAATAAAACAACCACATGACCCGGCAATCCCTTCTGGGTCCAAATCCAAAGAAAATTAAATCGTCACCTGGTAAAGATATCTGCACTCCCATGTTCATTACAGCAATATTCACAATAGCCAAGATATAGAAACAACCTAAGCATCCACTGATGGACACATGGATAGAAACTGTGGTATACACGTATATATACAATGGAATATTATTCAGCCTTTTAAAAAGATGTCCTGTCATTTGTCACAACATGGATGAACCTGGAGGACATTATGCCAAATGAAATAAGCCAAACACAGAAAGGAAAATAGTGCATGATCTCACTTATGTGTATAATCTAAAAAGTCAAATATACAGAGATAGAGAATAAAACAGTGGTTATCAGGGCAGGGTGGAAGAGGCAATGGAAAGATGTAGGTCTAAGGATACACAGTAGCAGATATATAGGATGAACAAGTCTAGAGTTTTAATGTATAACATGAGGACTATAGATAATAATATTGTATTGTATTCAGGATCTTTGCTTAATGAGTAGATTCTAGTGTTTCTTGCCATACAAAAAAGTGAGTAAGTATGTGAAAGAATGGATGTGTTAATTTGCTTCACTATAGTAATCATTTTACTGTCTATATGTATCCCATAATATCATGTTGTATACCTTAAATATACACAATAAATTTATTTTTAAAAAAGTAATTAATTGAAAAAAATCAAGCTGCACACCTTAAATATATACATTTTTACTTGTAAATTATACTTTATTGAAGCTGGAAAATATACAGAGACTATCAATAATCTAATCATCTCTAACTATTGGGCAATTTTCCTGCACTTAAGTTTCTTCAGATATAGATTATGAAAGTAAATCATGCTTGAATCTATAGTAATAAAAACAACTATTGTTTTTAAACAAAAAATAATAATAACTTGCCGTCATCCTTTCTGAGCTCACGAGTAGAGAGTGCTCTAATATGAAATGACAAGTGGTATAACAAAGAGGTAAGTATAGGTGTAAAAAAAA
>NW_007728529.1:166855-171872 GCF_000696425.1 Galeopterus variegatus | reverse complement strand
AAAAAAAAGGACTCAATTTTATTTTAAAAATATGAAGACTGTATAAGGAGAAACGCTTAATCTAAGCTTGATAAAGGAACTAGGAAAAAGAGAAGATGCAGAAAAGAAGCTGGAAGAGGAGAAAGGGAAGAGGTGGAGGAGACGATTATGGCACCAGAAAGTCACCCTCAGGGCACAGGGGATAGTAGACGGACATGCTAGGCATTGCCAGGGAAGAGCAGTGACCACAGAACCACCTCTCATGCCCCAGTCAGAAGTGGAACCACTTCTTCCTGTAAAGGGACTGGCTGGAGGGAGGCAGACACAGCCACCAGCAGCAGCCCCATCTCTGCTGACAGCAGCCACAGTGGGACACTGCAGGTGGCCACAGAAAGTAGAATGTAGGAAAGGCTGCTGGTTAACTATTGGCGGTCTCTGAGCCACATTCACCCACCCAAAGAACAGAACATCAGCCCAAATAATTTTTAAATAAAAGCCTAGGGTTTAAGGAGTAGAAGTAGAAATGCTAAACAAATGACTAAAAAGAAATTTTCAGAGTGAACCAGACAAAATTGGGCATCTGATTCAAAGAACTGTTAATACAGACATAGACACACAGACACATTCATGCCAGAAACAAATTCTGGTAATATTTTACTTAGTTAAAAAAAAAAAACTATATAGAAAATACTTATCAAAAAATAACTAAGGAACCTTCAAGAAAATGTGAAGAATGTTCCTAGAGAATAAGAGAAGCTCAAGACAGAGGTGAAGGCTGAGGTGAGAGTCCATTTTTGTCCTCTACGGGATAGCACAGTGGATTGATGGCCAGGACACAGCCCAAATATACAGCCTGATCGTGGGTGGCAGAAAATGGAAAGATCCTCGGAGAACATTTGTTTCAACATAGGTAGGAGAACCCTGGTCATAACGTAGCCATAAATCTAAACTGACCTGTTACATCTTCAGCTGCAGAACAAGGAAAGACAATGTTCTCAATAAGTATTGGTGAACTGATAATGGAAAAAAGAGGTGAGGGAGCAGGAGAAGGAAGAGGCAGCAAATGAGGACCATTTAGTAGAAGATTGTGGGTAGATTACTGAGAGAAGAAGCTAAAAAGAAGGAAAGGGCTTCTATGAGAAAGAAATTGAATTTCAAAACGAACTCTGGAGCATCAGTAATGCGGATAACAGATGAAATAAGACAATTTGCCTTAATCTATGGCACGGTCATATTTTGGAAATGGGCTCAAAGGGATTTGGGGTTATAGTCTGCAAGGACTTCCTTGTCATTTGAGAGTAAAGGAGAGAGGCTTAGTGAAAAACAAATCCTTGAGGTGTATTACACACAGCACTTGGAAGACTTTTATAATCATGGCTCTACTGGCAACTGCTATTTTTCACTTTAACAATACACTATCAGAACTGGACTTGGAATTCTTTCCTGTTGATGAGAAGAAAGAAAAAGAAAAAAAGGTAGGAAGGAAGGGAAAGAAAGGAGAGAGACAGCAAGGGAGAGAGAAATAGGGAGGGAGGGAGGAAAGAAAAGCCATGCTATTTTTCACTTTAACAATACACTATCAGAACTGGACTTGGAATTCTTTCCTGTTGATGAGAAGAAAGAAAAAGAAAAAAAGGTAGGAAGGAAGGAAAAGAAAGGAGAGAGACAGCAAGGGAGAGAGAAATAGGGAGGGAGGGAGGAAAGAAAAGCCACCTGCACAGAGGGTACCTGGTGCTAGTAAAACTCCCCTAGAAAGGAATCCCACACCATGGTGTAAATCTCAACAATGATCACAAGATATGACGTAACAGCCACTATGTTTATTTAGCTCTTACACGCCAGGGACTTTGCTAAGTGTTTTCCATGCCTTAGCTCATTTAGTCCTCAAAAACTCTGCAAATTTGGGTCCTAGTATTCTTCTCCCAATTTTAAAGATTAGAAATCTAACAATTACCAAAATTAAGAAACTTGACCCTGATCATCTAGTGGTCAAGCCAGGACAGTCCTACTCAGTGAAGCCCCTTGTTATAAACAAGATAAAGCAAGAAATATTGGAAGGGACTCAGGATAGATAGAGAAATCTCTACCAACAATGCATATTCCATGATTTGAAAATGACTGCAAGTGTCTTGCTGCCTTCAGACACTAGAAACACCTTCTGGGTGCTGAATGCAGTACAAAAATCCCAAGCCAACAGGGTTAGGAGCGGAGGTAAAGTCTTAACATTGTTCCTATTCTGTCCTTAATACACATTTAGCCACCAACAGCTCCTAAGTCAATGTAAAGGTAACCAGTCATTCCATCCTAATCAACTCCAGTTCAAACTTAAGCCTACTTTGCCACAGGCATTGAATTTCAGCTTATGCCCATTAAAACTTATTTTTAAATGAGGCATATGTAAAATGGAACTACCCCATAGAAAACAGAAGTCTCTCAACTACAAGTTCCCATAGACTGGTTTTAACTTATGATAGTTCTCTTGTAGTATATGTGAAGTTGGAAGGATGTCAGTTGGAAATCATCTTTTTGAAATTCTGACAGAACTGTGATATTCAGAACAATTGATCCTCACACCCATTAGAATGGGCTGCTATAAAAAAAAATCCAAAAAATATCAAGTGTTGGTGAGGATGTGCAAAAATTGAAACACTTGTGCACTGTTGGTGGGATGGTAAAACATGCAACTGCTGTGGAAAACAGTATGGTGGTCTTTCAAAAAATTAAAACTACCATAGGACCCAACAATCCACTTCTGGACATATATACAAAAGTATTGAGAGCAGGTCCCAAAGAGATATTTGCACACTCCTGTTAACAGCAGCATTATTCACAATAACTAAACCCACTATGTCAAAAGATTCCAAGTAAACAAAGAGACAATGGTAGACTTTGATCATCCAGGAAAACCATTCACAAACCAAACCCAAAGGATTTATAGATTTGATTACATAAAAAGGCTTCTCCAAGTCCACCCCAAAACAAACAAACAAAAAAACAAACAATAAAAATAAATAAATAAACCATCATCATGAAATAAATTTTAAAAAGCCAACAATGAAATGTGAAATAAAATTTGAATCATCTAATATAAATGGCCTGGTAATCTTATTTCACAACAAAGACTTATAAATCATCATCAATAACAAAATAATTAAAACCACAATTTCAAAAATGCTCAGAGAACACTGACAAGCAATTACAAAAGAAGAAATGTTCATGGCTAGTAAACAGATGTTAATATTTGCAGCCACTCCCTTATAATACAACAGTGTGTAGACATTAAAATAATAAGGTAATTCTTTGTTTATTGATGCATAATAATTTTCAAGATATGTTGTTATGTGGAAAAAAGCAAGGGACAAAACAATATGCATACTATGCTGCTGTTTGTGTGGAAAAATACGCACATATAAGTATGTGTGTATGTTTGTGTGTGTTTACATGCTTTTTCACTTGTATATGCATAATTATTTTAAGTGGGCTACTCAAGAAAATGGTAACAGTAGTTGCCTCCTGAGAGGGTTATTTATGGATGTCTGGGAGTCAGGTGTTGGAGGTACATATATTAAAAGAATATTAAAGAACATTTAATTATCTTCTTTAATATTTTAATAAAATACATTTATTCAAGGAATAAATAAAATTCTTTGTTAATCTTTGAACTTCCTGCAAAACAAAAAATGCACACTAAAATGAGAAACACTTTTCTTTTGTTTTGTCTATTAAATAAAGAGAGCAGGACAAATAAAAGCCCAGAGGCATTGGGGTCCAGGGAAATAGGAACTCTTGTTCCCTCTAGTGTTAAGGACACTTGAGAAAATCTTTCTGGAGGACAATTCGCCAGATGAATAAAGGGACTTAAAATGTTGCCTCAGTCTCAATCACTCAGAAGTGATTCTAGGAATCCATCATAAGGAAATAACCAAACATGTATCTAAAAATAATGCACAATGACATTTATTGCAGATTTAGAAATAACATACATGTCCTTTAGGCCAGATGAATAAAGGGACTTAAAATGTGCATCTCCTTTGCCTCAGTCTCAATCACTCAGAAGTGATTCTACGAATCCATCATAAGGAAATAACCAAACATATATCTAAAAATAATGCACAATGACATTTATTGCAGATTTAGAAATAACATACATGTCCTTTAATAAGAAACTTAATTATGGAAACTATGTACTTCCATACAATGGAGCATCATGTGGCCAAAAAATCATGGTGAAGATGAATAATTTTCAACCTGGGAAAGCACCAAAGGGGGGGCTACAAGACAGTATGTGAAAGGAAACTTTTGTTTTCATCTTTAAAAAGTTTATATGCACATAAAAATTTAAGCTTTAAATATCTCTTTTCAATAGATACCTTTGAATAGTGGGAAAATGAGTGGTATGAGTATTTTTTCTCTTATTTTTCCCCATGTTTTTGAAGTTCTCTGCACTAAACAAATACAGCACAATTTTTAGAATGGGCTTAGGAGCCAGACTGCCAGGATCCAAATGCCTACACTGCCACTTGCCACAATGGGAACTTACGCAAGTTACATAAGCTCTTTGTGCCTCAGTTACTGTGCCTCTTTCCAATCTATAAAATGGGGATAATAACAGTTACTGCTGCAAAGGTTTACTGTGAGATCAATGAATTAATAGAATCATACCATTTAGAACAGTACCTGGAATAAAATAAGTGTTTATTATTATTGTTCTTACCTTTAGAGTTAGGAGGCAAATCTTTTTTTTTTTTTTTGCAATTTTAATATTTTATTTAATATATAAGAGCTACATCTGGGAATTTTATTTTATTTATTTTTTTATTTTGTCAATATACAATGTAGTTAGTTATTGAGGAGGCAAATCTTTTAAAAACTCAAGTTTATTATCTACAATACAATTTCAACTTTCACTTTATTACATGTTGCTAAGAATAAAAAAGGAAATGTGTAAGATTTGGGGGACAATGACTGACAAATATTTAATCAGAAAATTCTTATAATGGCATGGAATAGTATTAATTCGGCTTCCAAATTTAAAAAA
>NW_007728529.1:151995-166123 GCF_000696425.1 Galeopterus variegatus | reverse complement strand
AAGAAGCAAAAAACTGATTCTTTATCAAATGGCATTTTTGTATAAGCTGTGTTCAAAGTTCAGTTTTGCCACTAACTCATGTGTTTAGGATTTGCCAATTTTTCTCTTTGAATCCTCTTGCTAAAATAAGATATTTAGCATCTCTATCTGCATTTTTTCCTTTATAAAGTGAATACAACCTACCAAAAAAAAAAAAAAAAGCACGCAAAAAAAAAAAAAAAAGCACGCGTAACTTTTACCAACCTGTGGGAGACTGGTGATCAGGACCATCCTACTTAAATGAGAAATCTGTTGCTAGGATTCCAATGCCTCAGAAATCTGCAGGACAACAGGAGACTGATGAAACCGGCTTGGCAAGAGAGAACCACAGACCACAAGGACCACAACAATACATTATGCTAAGAAACCTAGTCCAGAACTACGAAAAAGAATCTGTTGCTGTTAGATTGCTTCTATTAGCTATTCATCCATCCCCAAAATAACACGGTCATGTAAGATAGCATCCTTTTCTAATGAAGGAATGGCCAAAGAATAGAATTTATCTGCTCACAGTCTGCTTTATAAATGTTTTATTTTAGTAGTTTTTATTAAATCATCCAACAGCCCATTAGGACATAGACTTTACTTCAGTGTACCCATTTTTTATCTTTTGAAGCTTGGCTTTGCCCTTATATAGGAACAGCAAGCTGCTGAAAAGTGCAGCAAGAGGCCTTTAACCTTCTCACCCAGGTTGTGAGGTCTCCTCCCATGCAAGTGGGTCAGATGCCAGGGTAGCAGCAAGCCACAGATAGGTCTTTGTCAGCTAGAAGCTGAGCCATTCCTTTGAAGCACTCATAAATCAATCTTGCTATAGCAACAGAGATGGCCAAGACTCAACATTTGAAGCCAGTGGCACAGCCTGCAAAGACAGCTCAGAGGAAATGCCCTTCAGTGACCCTCAGAATTGAAGCTGCCACCCTGGCCTTGGCAAATCACAAGAAAGATGGAACTTGACTTTGGATTATGTCCACTTCTTTTTTCTGCACCTCTCTTGAACGGGATAACCCCTTCTCATTCTCTTGCTAGCTGCCAGGCCTCTCATATGGCCTCCTGGCTGTCCAAGGAATCCCAGGGAAGAGTTTTAAATATCAGTATGCCTTTCTTAAAGTACCCTCATGCTCCAAAATAACCTGTCAATCCTACAGGCAATTAAAACTTCCATTTCAGCAATGGTATGAGCTGAGCTATTACAAGCAAAACAATCTGATTCAAGAGCTTCAATCTAAGTTGAGAATTGAGCGGACCATCTCAAAAATGTAAAATAGAAGGGATAACCCAATCATTCCAAATGAATATGTAATCAGCCAAATGTGTGGAAGGAAATAATTGTGCATGGTGGAAGTATCCAGTGGAAGGAAGAAGTATCGTAGTGACTCCAGGAAGACCCGGATGAGCAACGTGGCCCTTCCCTTCAGAGAGACAGTGACACATGATCTGGGCATTCTAGCATCTAGCAAGAGGAAGAAGGAAATCCTAACACCTGTGGATGCAAAACTCATCATGTCATTGTTTTCCTGGGGTTTTTTCCCCCTTCACCTACTCAGTTTCTTTTTTCTTAATAAATTGAGCATATAGTGTACAGTGACTAAAGGGAAAGGTTCTGGAACCAAATGGAGTGGTCTCAAACTCCCAGTCTACCACTTCCTAAATGCAAGGTGTAATCTACTACATAAATGTGCCTAATATGTAGTAGAGTATGATGAGACTGATGATGATGACAATGACGACAACGATGGTGATAATTAACAGTTATAGGGCACCTGCTATGCGTAGCCCCAGGTGCTAGAAATAGTGCATGATCCTCATCACAAGTAGCGTACAGTTAAGCATAGGAGATGGACATGGCACTGATTAATTTCACTAGGCGATGGTGTCACATATTTGATCTGGGTTCAAGGTTCAGTACAGTATGGTGGCCAGTAACATAGGTCCAAACCCTGGCTTCAATACTTACTTCCTGTGTGTTCTTGGACAAGTTGTTTACCCCCTTAGTGCCTCAGTTCCCTCAACTGTAAAATGGGGGTATGAGCAAAACCCAGTTCATGGGTTGTTGTGAAAATTAAAAGAATCAATATGTATAAGGACTTGGAACAGTATAGTATATACAGTAAGTGTTCCATAAATAAATGTCATCTGGTATTATTATCTGGGCTTCTCACAAGTCCAGAAGGTAAGAACTCCAAGATGAAGGAACAAGAGAAACAAAGATGGTCATGAAAGGGACGGCACAGGGTGTGTGGCCAGGAAGCCCTGGGAGATGTGGCTGGAGAGCTTAGCCTCACAAGGTCAAAAATTTTTAACCTGGACCAAAACCCAAGTTCTTCTTTTGTCCAAAGGGAATCATCCCTTTCAATTTCAATACTGTGGTTTATACTACCATTCACGGGTCAAGGTTACAGTAGCCACAGATCCAAGAAGAGATCTGAAGGCTGGTGAAAAGATCCTCTGCCCAAAAACGTATCCCCGTACTAGCCTCTATGAGAACCCAAGAGTCTTTTCATCGCTGGAGTTAATTTTGGACTAAGGCACTATATCCAAAAATTCTCTTAAAATGCAATATGTCAACTGAAAAGATAACCAAACTGACTTAACACCCACTAGCATAGAAACATGAGCTTTATACATCTCATATAATCACATGCACACACAAAAAAAAATCAAGGGAATCCTATTCACCAGTGTGCAGATCCTGAAAGCAAAAAGTTCTCTTTGTTTTTAAAGCAGAGAAATAGTGTTTCTTACTCATAAACAGAAAGACTTCAATTAGCAAATATAACCAAGTCCTTAGTTCTTTGGAATTATATTGGCAAGGTTACGGGATCACTTTTTACCTGCATGTAAAAGGGATCACATACAGTATGTGGCAACAAGAGATCAGTTACTTTTTTATTCTAGTTAAGTGATTCATACATTTTTTTACAATGTAAATTAACTGCCTGATGAGACTAATACCCTATGAACTTGAGCTAGCTATTTATAGTGGTAATTTTGTAATTGAAATAAAAATGTTACTCTAGAAGAAAAAAAGAAGTACGGCTTTCTAAAACTCTATTATAAAAAGTTGCCAACCATAACTCAAAGAAACTTGATTTTCAATTTTTTATCTCTCAAAAAAATTATAGAAAGACTTTCAGAGCAGAGAGAAGCCAGTTAATAACTGGCCAAGGTGTGGGCAGAGAGGACAATTCCAGGTCCCTTCTATCACTGTTCCCAATTCCACACATTGGTCTGTTTCTTGCCTTCTGCTTCACCGTGCACCCACATCATTATGACTAGCACTTTCTTTTCTGATTAGTGGGAAAAGAGCATTTTCTACTGATGTAGGAGCCTGCTACAGTCTTTCAAGACATAACTAGATTTAACCTCTACCTCATTCTTGCATAATGAAAATGGTAATGTAGGCACCTTATTTTGTCTCCCTGATGAGAGGGAAATAAAAGATTATGAAGGTTATTAGAAACCAAAGACCCTGCAACTCAAATCTCACAATGATCACATGGCTATTATTCCATGAAGCTAGGATAAAATCTGACCGGTATTCCATCACGGGTGAGCCATGGTTGAGGCACTGAGTTGATGTAAACTCTCAGAGGGTCTATAGAAATCTTATACAAAGATGTATGTGGAAGGCGGCCCTGACATCAAGCAGCAGGGACCTGGCATCATCTCTAACCACCTCTCCTGTGACTCTATCCCATGCTTCCCGGTAGAGACTGCAAGCAGCTGTTCCTTTTCCATATTGTTCTAGCTGCCCAGACAGCCAAGCCCAATCCACCCAAAGATTTAAAAACAAAACCAGAAAAAGCTCATCTGCACTCACATTTTGGTCTGCTAATCAATTTCCCTGGAGCAGATGAACAAGGCACAGAGAACGAGTGTGCCCTTCACCCTTGGGCGACACATGTGCCTTTCTAGAGAAGAGGGGAAATTAAAATATCTTTTTTATGTAGAGTTTTATACAAAAATCCTTCTCTTTCTTTTTTCATCTCTGTCCATACTTATCTATTTTTCTTTATTTTATCATTGCACAATGTGAACATTTCTATGCAGTACTTGACAAATTTCTCCCTGACCCCCCATCCTCCTCCCCCTTTCCCACTTCTGGTGTCCTCAGTTCTGTTCTCTCCTTATACAAAGATCCTTCTAACTGCAGTTTGGCTAGACAGAGAAAATTGTATCTATTTAATTTAATGATCTATTAAAAATTGAAAGTAATCTCAGAGATAGAAGGAAAACTTAGGATAAATGTTTCAGCGGGGAAGACTAGTAGAAATGTCTTCAGTGCTACACATTTTATTCTTGTAACCTTGGCATACCATATAATCACCTGTCAATGAGACACAGGCTGCCTAGTGATGTCAGATCATTTGATATGAGGTATTGCTCCCTCATAATCTACTGGATTACAGTGAACCAAATAGAAGCAATTAATTGAGAAGCACCCATTCGTTTATTAATGACTCATGCAGCAAGGCCAAAGCTAGAGCAAAAAAGGAGAGAAATTCCTAAAGGGAGCTAGCAATGAAGTCAAATCATCTCAACAGGTGTTGGCCATGGGACTGGCTGGACCTGGAAAAGCTAGAACCTGAGACCCTCTGAGAAGGAACAGACCCCTGGAGATAGACCAGCTGTGGGAAATTGGAGGCTGGACCAGACCAGAAGAAGATGATCCAAAGATGGGACCAGTGAACAGGCCAGCGCAGGCCAAGAGGTGGAGGCGGTGAGTTCCCACCAAGAGTGATGGGAAAGTGGAGCTGGAGATAGAGGATGCGGAAGCAGCCAGGATGCAGAGATAGAAATGGCAAATGGTACACACTGAGGGTCTAAAGCAGCAGGAAAAGAAGCCCAGTGCCAAAGCTGGGGATCAGGATGCCTGGCCCTGGGGCAGAGCAGGAGCCCAGTCTCTGGAGCCTCAGAAACCCAGGGATTGGTATGCATAGCAGGAACAGGAACACAAAAACTGAACCAGGGGGAGAGGCAGAGGCTTGTAGCAGAAACTGAGAAGGAATTAGTTACTAAGCCTAGGGCACAATTCAGAGAAGGGGCAGCAACAAGGTTAATGTGATGCTGAGTCACAGAAGGAATGATCCTAGGCTCTCTTAATTTTCCCGAGGACAAACAACCCTTTGCCACTTTCAACATTACCACTGATAATTCTATAATCTTGGGCAACTTACTTAATCTCCCTGAGCCTCAGTTTCCCCATCTGTAAATAGGCTAATAGGGCCTACCTCATAGACTTGGTGAGAGGTTTAAATAAGATAATGGGTACAAACCATTTTAGCACAATTTCTAGCACATGGTGGGGTTCAACAAATATCACGTTCCTTTACCCTGTTACTTCATTCAGTTTATTCCTACTAAACTCCAAGTTTTTTAAACATAGGTCCACATATTATTAATTCTCTGTGTTTCCCGCCCAGATCCTGCCATAGTACCAGAAACACATAGGCCCCATTTGCTCCATGGTGAACTGAACTAACAGTAAACGAAGTTTTAGTCTATTCAGGCTGCTAACACAGAAGACCATAGAGTAGGTGGCTTAAACACACAGATATATATTTCTCACGGTTCTAGAGTCTTGGATTTCCAAGATCAAGGCACTGGCAGAATCAGTGTCTGGTGAGTACCTGGTTTCTGGTTTATAGATGGTGCCTATGTCCTCATGTCATAGAATGGGCAAGGCAGCTCTCCAGAGCCTCTCCTATAAGGGCACAAATCCCATTCATGAGGCTCCATCCTCATGAACCTCATCACCTCCCAAAGACCCCACCTACTAATACCATCACCTTGGGGGGTTGGATTTCAACATATAAGTTTTAGGATGACATAAACATTCAATCCACTATAAATGAACACCAAAGGATAGTATGGTGGTTATGGAACATGAAAGTCTTCATGTGTCATGCCATATCGAATAATATCTCACCTTGGTTGCTGAAAATTGAACAAATAAAACCTTACATCTACATCTATTCTTAGCACCACTTTTGTTTCTGCAACAAATCTTATATTTTAGTACTGGGTTATGAAGCTCATACTACATCTATGTCCATTAAAATACAGTAGAAGTCCAGAGTGGAGAAACATTTTTCCCTTCTCTACGGTGTTTTCTAGGCAGGGTCAGACTGCCCAAGGCACCATCAGATATTTTTTGGTAGATAGGGTGGGCGTGGTGATAGGAAAGAGGGATTTAAAAAGGAGACACATCAAAACTTGTGTGTGTGCATATGTGTGTTGGGGGTGGTATGCTCCCTGTGTTGATGTGGTAATGGCTTAATGATTACATACATATATCAAAACTTATCAAAAGTTCAAGATGGCTGATGAGAGGTGCCCAGCTCTTGCCTCTGACACAAAGAAAGTTCAAAACAACAAATAGATAGTCACAGGTTGAATAGAGTATCTAGGAGAAAACATCAGAATTCAGCATATTAGTAAAGAACACCCCTTGAGGCTCAGAAACTTGAGATGGCAGCATAGAAAGACAAGTGAAGCACCCCACCGAGGGACACATCTCCAGCTGAGGAGCTGAAGAGCTCCCCAGCACCTCACCTGGGGGTGCACAGTTTCACTTGAAGACCCAGTCACCTCACCCAGAATCACCTACTTTAGCTGAAGAGCTGCTGAGTACCTCAGCATCTCTTTCAAAGTCCAAAATCCTGGGTCCAGCTCCAGCAATCCCACCTGGGGTCACCCATTTAAACGGAGGAGATGCAGAGCACCCCAACGTTTCTCCCAGGGGCCCAAGATCTTGCCCACAATTCCAGCAACTCTGCCAATAGTCACATATTTCAGCTGAGGAGCTGCAGAATGCTCAGTGACCTCCTCCCCGTGTTGGCCACTCCAGCTGAGAAGCTGCAGAGTGCCCCATGCTTCTCCCAGGGGTACAGAGTCCCACCCATTTCCCCAGTGAACCTGCCCACTTTAGCAGAGAAACAGCTGATTACCACAGCACATCTCCCAGAACCCTGAAGTCCAACCAGCAACCTCAGCAATCCCATCCAGAGCTGCCCATTCCAGCAAGAAGCTGTCAAGCATCCCGGTATCTAGGACATGGAGGCACTCACAGACAACTCCAATGTTGAAAATAGAAACACAACATCACAAAACCTATAGGATAATGCAAAAGCAGTAGTAAGAGAGAAGTTTATTGCAGTAAGTGCTTACATCAGAAAAATAGAAAAATTTTAAAGAAACAACCTATCATTACACCTCAGTGAACTAGAAAAGTAAGAGCAATCTAATACCAAAATTAGACAAAAAGAAATTAAAGATCAGAGCAGAACTAAATGAAATAGAGACCAAGAAAAGACACAAAAGGTCAACAAAATGAAAAGTTGGTTTTTTTGAAAGATAAACAAAATTGATAAACCATCGACTAGACTAAAAAAGAGAGATGATCAAAACAATGAAAATCAGAAATAAAAAAGGAGACATCACAACTGATACCACAGAAATATAAAGAATCATTAGCTACTGCTATGAACTACACAGCAACAAGTTCAAAAACCTAGAGGTAAAGAATAAATTTCTGAACACATGCAAGCTACCAAGACTGAACCAAGAAGAAATAGAAAATCTGAACAGACAAATAATGAACAAGATGGAATTAGTAATCACAGTCTCCCAACAAAGAAAAAGCCCAGGACTGGATGGCTTCACTGCTGAATTCTACCAATTTTAAAGAAGAATTAATATCAATTCTTCTAAAACTATTTCAAGAGATCAAAGCAGAGAGAATTCTTCCAAATTCATTCTATGAGGCCAGCATCATCCTGATACCAAAATATGACAAGGACACACACAAAAAAACTATAGGCCAATAACCCTGATGAAGATAGATACAAAAATTCTCAACAACGTACTAGCAAACAAAATTCAATAGCACATGAAAAAGATTATATAGCCATGATAAAGCAGGATTTATCCCATGGATGCAAGGATGGTTCAACAAATATAAATCAATAAATGTAATATACCACATCAACAAAATGAAGACAAAAACTATATGATATCTCAAAAGACAAAACCCATATGATATGATATCTCAATAGATGCAGAAAAAGCATTTGGTAAGATTCAACATCCTTCATAATAAAAACTCAACAAATTGGTATTGAAGGAAAATATCTCAACACAATAAAGGCCATATATAACAAACGCACAGCTAAAAGGAACAAGACAAGGATGCCCACTTTCACCACTACTATTTAAAATAGTTCTGGAAATTCTAGCCAGAGCAATTAAGCAAGAGAGTGAAATAAAGGGCATCAAAATTGGAAAAGAGGAAGTCAAATTGTCCCTGTTTGCAGATGACATAATCTTATATATAGAAAAACTTAAAGACACTGCCAAAAAACTCTTGGAACTGATAAACAAATTCAGTAAAGTTGCAGGATACAAATACAAAATCAACATACAAAAATCCATAGCATTTCTATACACCAACAATGAACTACCTGAAAAAGAACCAAGACAGCAATCTCATTTACAACAGCTACCAAAAAAATAAAATGCCTAGGAATAAATTTAACCAATGAGATAAAAGATTTCTACAATGAAAACTACAAAACACTGATTAGAGAAATTAAAGAGGACACAAGAAAATGGAAAGACATTCCATATTCACAAACTGGAAGAACTTTGTCAAAATGACCATACCACCCAAAGCAATCTATAGATTCAATGCAATTCCTACAAAATACTGATGACATTCTTCACAGAAATAGAAAAAATGATACTAAAATTTAAATGGAACCACAAAAGATCCTAAATAGCCTCATATGTGGTTATTATGTTGGGATACTTTCCTTCTATATCTAATTTGTTGAAACTGATGACATTCTTCACAGAAATAGAAAAAATGATACTAAAATTTAAATGGAACCACAAAATTTAAATGGAACCATAGCCTCATATGTGGTTATTATGTTGGGATACTTTCCTTCTATATCTAATTTGTTGAGAGTTTTTATTATTATGAAGGGGTGTTGAATTTTAGCAAATGCTTTTTCTGCATCTATTGAGAGGATATATGGTTTTTGTCTTTCATTTTGTTGATTTGTGCATGTTGAACTATCCTTGCATCCTTGGGAGAAACCCCACTTTATCATGGTATATAAGCTTTTTCATTTTCCAAAGCAATTCTGAGCAAAAAGAACAAGGCGTTATATTACATAACTTCAAAATAAACTGTAATGCTATGGTAATCAAAACAGCATAGTACTAGCATAAAAACAAACATATAAACCAATGGAAGAGAATAGAGAACCCACTTATTTACAGCCAACTGATTTTTGACAAAGTTGTCTTTAGGGGAAGGACAGCCTCTTCAATAAATGGTGCTGTGAAAACTGGATATCTATATGAGGGTTGCGATCCCGTTACCGGTCAGTAAAAAAGACAAAAAGGAAAAAAAAAATTTATGGAGAAGACTTCTAAAGCACAGACAACAAAAGCATAAATAGGCATATGGAGTTACAGCAAACTAAAAACCTTCTGCACAGCAAAAGAAACAATCAACAGAGTGAAGAGGCAGCCAGCAGAACAAGAAAAAATATTTGCAAATGATTTATCCAACAAGGGATTAATATCCAGATTATACAAGGAACTCAAACAACTTCATGGTAAAAAAACAAATAATCCAATTTTAAAAAGGGCAAAAGAGCTGAACAGACCTTTTCAAAAGAAGACATACAAATGGCCAACAGGTACATGAAAAAATGCTCAAATCACTAATCATCAGGGAAATGCAAATCAAAACCACAATGAGATATCATCTCACCCCAGTTAGAATGGCTATTATCAAAAAGACAAAAAATAATAAATGCTGGTGAGGATGTGGAGAAAAGGGAACACTTATACACTGTCAGTGGAGATGTAAATAAGTATGGCCATTATGGAAAACTGTATGGAAGTTCCTCAAAAAACTGAAAACAGAACTACCATATGATCCAGAAATCCTACTGCTAGGTAGCTATCCAGAGGAAAGTAAATTAGCATACTGAAGAGATATCTGCACCCCATGTTTACTGAAGCACAATTCACAATAGCCAAGATACGGAATTGACCTAGGTGTCCATTAACAGAGAAATGGATAAAGAAAATATGGTACATACACACAATGGAGTACTACTCAGCCATGAAAAAGAATGAAATCCTGTCATGTGTGGCAATATGGATGAGCCATAAAGACATTAGGTGAAATGTCAGGCACAGAAAGATAAATACCACATTTTCACTACTATGTGGGAACTAAAAAAAAGTTGATCTCATAGAAGTAGAGAGTAGAATTGTGATTACTACAGGCTTGGAAGGGGAAGGGTTTTAGGGATAGGGAGAGGTTGATTAACAAATACAAACTCACAGCTAGATAGAAAAAATGTGTACAGTAGTACTATAATTAATAATAATTTATTGAATGTTTCCAAATGGCCAGAAAAGAGGAGCTGAAATGTTCTCATCAGAAAGAAATGATAAATTTTTATGACGATGGATATGCTAATTACCCTGATTTAATCATCACACATTGTATACATGTACTGAAATATACCTCTGTACCCCACAAATGTGTACAATCAATATGTGCCAATTAAAAATAAATAAATGTATTAAATAAATAAATAATTTTTAAACTTATCAAATTGTACACTTTAAATGTGTCAATTATACCTCAATAAAATTTTTTTTTAAATTTAAAGGTTCTAAGTCATTGATCAGTTCAGATATCATAAATGAAGTTTTGAACTGGATCAAGCCAAAACATGAAACTACTCACTGTTTTCTGTTGATAAAAATCTTTCTGATAAATAGATTTAAAAATTGCTCAATGTTCAGTCGTACTTTCCACTTATAGATGTCAGAGCAGACTTTTTTTCTTTCTACTGTCTATTAATAGCAATAACAATAGCTGAAATTATAATCACTTGCTATGTGCTGGGAGAGATCTTTGCACTTTAATGTGTTATGATCATTTAATTCTTAGTATAAACCTATAAGGTAGATAGAGCATTATCCTCAGTTATAGAGAAAGACATTCAGAGCTAAGGTCACACACCAACTAAGAAGTAGAAATGGCATTTCAAACCAAGCAGTCTGAGTCCAGAGCCCAGGCTTTTAATCACAAAGCTGTGCTGAAAATCAATTAATGTAATTCATCATATTAAATAAGGAACAATATTCATATAATCATCTCAATAGATACAGAAAATTTTGATAAATGTACAGTATTTAAGAATATATTAATAATACATGAATTTATTAATTTGATATTAATTCATTATTTTTAGGTAACTATTAGCCAACTAGTTAGGATTAACTACCTGACTCTGATAAAAAGCATGTACAAAAACTTGTAGTGCAAACATCAGTCATAATGATGAAATGTGAAAAGCTGTCCTTCTGAGGTCAGAAATGAGAAAAGTATGCTCACCACTACGTTCTATTCACATTGCATTAGAGGGTCCTAGTCAGTACAAGGTCAAGAAAAAGGAATAAAATTAGAGAGCTAGGAAAAAAGAATTAAAAATGTCATTATTTATACATGGCATAATTGTATATTTGGAAAATTCAGAAGAACTTGTAGATAAAATTATTACAAGTAATAAATTAAATTAGCAAGTTTGCTGGATACAAGGACAATATGCAAAAATCTATTGTAGCATCAACAGTTAAAAATTGGAATTTTTAAAAACATCTTCAATAGTAACATAAAAGTGTCAAATACCTAGGAACAAATATAATAAAAGATGTGCAAGTCTTTTACATAGAAAGCTATTCAAACAATAAAAAATAAAGAGAAAGTATGCACAAACGGAGGGATAGATCATGGTCACAGATTGCAAGAACCAATAGTGTAAATTCTTTTTCTGCCTAAGTGAGCAGAGCTGGTTTCTGTTCCTTACCACTCAAGGACACTACCTGGTAGAGAGGTTTTGAATTGACAGTACCCCTCTCCCATACGACTGATTTTCTTGCTCCCTGTCCATTAGGTATGCCCTGTGGTTTCCCAGCTCTTTATTTACACTCCTTTCTTTCTTCGCCATCTGCCCAAATCCACTCATCCAACAAGAGCCCACCTTTCTATAAGTTCTTCCTTGTGCCACTCAGTGGAAGTCCATTTTTCTTGCCTTAAATTCTATAATAATTTTTGACATGTAATTAGCCTTGATGATGTTTGCAAACTCTTCCATTGTCTGTATTTGGTATTTAACTTTTCACAACTCATCTCCCCAACTAGAATGTTCTCTCCAAGAGGGCAAAATTCAGTCCTTTTGTTTCTTCATTTCACCCTCACACGATGTCTTTTACTTAGGAAATGCTCAATACCCATTTAGAAATGTTTTGAAAGCAATGTGTTGCTACAATTACTGTATAAGAATTAGATGACACTTTGGTTCCAAGCCAAGCAGATGCAATAGCCAAAAATCTTAGAAACCTAAGATTTATATGGCTTTTCCCCTATTCATCAGAAAAGGATAACAAACATTAATCTTGGGAGCCTTACCAATTCCCAAGAATTTACCCAGAAAACTAAGAATTGGAGACTTTACCCAGAAACTCTATAGTCCCAAATCAAAAAAAACCATAGCCTGCAGATTTCCTGGAAAAACAAACCAAAAGATTCAAGGCTCTTTTAAATAAATCCTGTGTTCTTGGAGTTTTATAATACAAGAAGGACAAAGTTAAACATACCACCCCCACATGACCTCAAAACACATGAATGGAGGTTCAGCGGACACAAAAGCTCAGCTCCTATCAACAAAAGCTACTAACAGTAGACCAAATGCCCTGGGGAGAAAACATGGATTTAATGAGTTGTCATGGAGAAGAGTCTGCAAATCCTTAATCAGAGGCCAGAGGTGGGAGAATTTTAATACATCTATAGCAAAAAGTCTTCCATGGGATAACATACAGAATGAAAGATCTTGTCTTCTAAAGTACTTCACTCTGAATTTGAAATATGAGGCAAAATGCATAGAATGGCAGTGAACGTGCTCTCTGATTTCATGTGCTGGTGATATGGGATAAAACACTTAAAATTCAGAAACTTAGCTCTTAAAATGACCAAATAAAAGCATATTTCATAGGTTTCCTGAGGTTCCTAGAAGACAAATTACTTAAACAGATCCATCCATTCGTTTCAGGTGTTACCATGTGTAATAACCCTGGATTTAAATATGGAAATGAGAAAGAGCAGGGATAGAGACAAGAGTGGACCCAGAACCAACACTGATGCCACTGACTCTGACCAGATTTTCTTTGCCTCACAAAGATCTGGCTTCACGGTGGAGTTGGCTTAGCCAAGAACACATGCAACCATTTCTTTTGGCAAACAGTAGCTCAAAAAAGATACAAGATGTTCTTCATCCTGTATAATTCTTCCAGCAGAACTGAAGTGTGTGTTTGTGTGTGTGTATGGGGGGTGGGTATCTATCTTTGATGTTACCAGTATCATATGGTGATCCTTGATTGTCCAATTGCATTTCTGTATCTTTATCTCTAGAGTAACCAGGTAGGGACCTAGTCCCTTAAATGTCAGTTTTTGAAGGTCCTTTCTCTTGAACTGATTAGTTTCCTTAGAGACGACCCCTCCAAACTCCTGCCTGGGTGGCACAAGCCTTGGGGTCAGTATCAAGGCAGGAGGGACTAAGGGGTCTCCCCATTCAACATGACAGCCTTCACTTAATTTCACTGTTTTCAGGAAAACATTTACACCTCTCCACTAAACTGTAAATAAAGGGTCTGGAAACTCGCAAGATCTCTGTGGCTCTAATTACTCCTTTTAAAGACTTTCAACCAATTCTGTTTTCAGCTACATCCCAACCCTAGCCTTTGGAGGCATCTGTTGCTCTAAATCCCAAGCCTATAGTTTGATGAGCTTGCTTTTTATGTCCTGACCCTCATGGGCTTAGGTTTCAGCTGAACTGGTCTGCTAAGCTGGTTGTCAGTCATTCATTGGCTTTCCATATTCTAGAATTTCATGTATGAATTACTCCAGCTTGCTGCTACCTCCTCTCCCATCATCTTTCTTCTTACGGATTGATGCCTTTTTCCTTCCTTTGTTGTCACCTGTATTAGTCCATCT